>NC_057795.1:226770853-226871251 GCF_018294505.1 Triticum aestivum
GTGGTGTGGAGGGCTGGATAAACAGTAGACGGTGGAGGGGTGCCCGTGGAGGGGTGGTTGAACAGTAGCCGGTGGAGTAGCGCGCGGTGGAGGCTGGATGAACAGGAGCCCGTGGAGGTTGGAGAAGGTCGACGGTAGCCCATGGAGGCTGGAGGAGGTTGACGGTGGAGATGAACAATATCCCGTGGAGTCCCGTTTTGCGGTACGCCACACCCCTCCCGATGAACAGGACCCCTGTTTCGACCATAGCGATCCAACACAAGTCTGTTTCGTCCGTTTTGCGGTACGCCACACCCCTCCCGATCAACAGGACCCCCATTTTGACCGTAGGAGGTCTGTTTCCTCCATTTGGCGATACGCCACACCCCTCCCGATCAACAGGACCCCATTCCGAACGTAGGAGGTCCGTTTCCTCCGTTTTGCGGTACGCCATGCCTCGTTTCCATCGCCTGTTCCGTCCAAACCCTCCCGATGAACACGACCACGCATTCCGTTCCGACCCAGCCGGTGGGCTCCCACGCGTTCTGTTGCCTCCCGATGAACACGACGCATGTCGTTGCCTCCCCATGAACACGACGCATTCCATTGCCTCCCCATGAACACGAGGCATTCTGTTGCCTCCCCATGAACACGACAACGACATTGTTTCTCCATTCCGACCCAGCCTTGTACACGAGCCCTCGCCGTACGTATTTCCAAATTGGCGTTCGAGACCCCGCCCGTATGTACACATACGTGGCCGTATTTTCTTTCTTGCACCCTGGCCGATGTACGTACGTGTACATGCTATGTGCGCGCCTCTACTACGACACGTACGCGCCTCTACTACGACACATGCGCGCCTCTACATCGACCAGTATATATGTACGTACACATTCGCGACTAGAATGACAACGCTACGTACGCTTCGACCAGGTGGGTCCCGACTGTCAGGCACTTCCTTGCCTGCGAAGATGTAGCTGGTGGGTCCCAGCAGTCAGAGGGGCGAATCATTTTTTTTGCCTGGACGCACTTCCTTGTGTGCGAAGATGTAGCTGGTGGGTCCCAGCAGTCAGGGGGGAAACGTTTTTTTCACGAAATACGGTGGCCCGTCCGGTGGGTCCCTGTTGTCAGGTGGAGGAATAATTATTTTGCACGTAATAAGGAGGCACTTCCTTGCGGCCGCCGTGGACCGAGATGTCAGTCTCTCCATGCACAGTACTCTTCCGATGGAAGTCGGTCGTTGAGCACATTGACCACGCCACGCCGAGAGCACCACGGCGGTGGACGACGGCGAGGCCTAGGAAGGGGACGACGCGGAGCTGGGGAAGACGCAACAGTGGATGCCCACGCGAAGAGGTGTACGAGGGTTCACTGGTTTGGCTGTGGTGTGAGGTTGCCATCGCTGCAGAATAACAGGGTGTGTGGGTGAGTAGAGGGATGGCCTGGCCAGCGGTGGGCGTAGTAGGGGGCGGTGAGGGCTCCGTGGCATCACAGCCGGCCATGGGAGGCAGGAGCATGCAGCACGACCGGCGCTGCTTTGGGCGGTTGGAGCACGAAGATCAGAGGTTGAAGAAGCACTACGGCCGTTGGATGGACATCGTACAGTCACTGGAGCTAGAATCGTTCATATTGACTAAGTTGACAAAGCCCTCCATCCCCGTAAATTTAGTAGGCCCACAAGTCAGCCTCCCACCAAGGTGAGTCCCAGCTAGCAGGGGGAGTATTCATTTTTTTTCTGCGTAATAAGGAGGCATTTCCGGTGGGTCCGAGCTGACAGCGAGGGGAACGTTTTTTCGCGAAATACAGAGACCCTTCCGGTGGGTCCCAGCTATCAGGTGGAGGAATCATTATTTTGCGTGTAATAAGGAGGCATTTTTCTGTGTGGGCCCCTACTGTTAGCCTCTTCTGATGGTTGTTGTTTGTTGATGTCAGGACCCCGACTCAATGCCACATCGATCTAGCATGTAACACCTCATATCACTTTGCGGCCTCACGCACGGTATTCCCACGGGTGTCGCCTTACCTTTGCCCGGGACCGTTTGCGCCTTTTGGCACACGTATATGACAGTGTCGCTAGCATCCATATGATAAGGAGCCCGGGCTGACATGGCTAGTCGTAAACCCAAAGTGGCACAAACTTACAGGGACAGGCATCCATGACCCAGCATCGAACGTGTCGGTCATCAGCGAGTGAACCCAGGTTGTAGCACTGGGCTAGCAGGACTGCGGTGAACTGGGCTGTAGCGGGCTAACAGGACTCCGGTATTCATCGCGTGACATTTCCCCGAAGGGACAGACACAGGAACGAAGAAGGACACATGCCGGCCAGCCTAAGTGTTCCGGAGCAGTAGCAAGCTACCATGGCTCAGTGGAAACACTAGGAGACATTTCCCAGTAAGAGAGGCTACTAAAGATAAACAACTAGATGGTCAGATCCCACACATACCAAGCATTTCAATAACATACACACAATATGCTCGATATGTGCAAATACAACATGGCATCACAACATGACTCTACGACTCAAGTAATTTATTCATTAGGCTCCGAGGAGCGAGATATTACAAACATGGGTCTCATGACCCAACAATCAGAGCATACAAGTCAAAGCACAAGCGGAAGCTATCATGTCTGGGTACAGACATCTATAACTGAAAAAGGCTGAGAAGCCTGACTATCTACCAGATCCTGCCGAGGCACAAGATCGTAGCTGAGGTAACAAACTAAACGTCGAAGTCCAAGCGGAACTACTAGTGAGACTGAAGTCTCTCTGCAAAAACATAAAATAGGCAAACGTGAGTACAATTGTACCCAGCAAGACTTACATCAGAACTAACTACATATGCATCATTATCAACAAAGGGGATGGTGGAGTTTAACTGCAGCAAGCCAGCTTTGACTCGGTGGCTATCCTAAACTACGACTGCAAGTAACTCTTTGAGGTGGCGCACACGAGTCCACATATTCACCATATCAATACACCACTATGGATCCGCTCCCGTCTCCCTACGAGAACGCCATCCATAGCACTCACGCTTATCTTGCGTATTTTAGAGTATCCACTTTCACTTGTCTATGAACTGATATAAGCAACCCAGAAGTCCTTTTCCGCGGACACGGCTATTCGAATAGATGATGTTAACCCTGCAGGGGTGTACTTCTTCACACACGCTCTCACCACTTACCGCCGTTTACACGACATGTACTCGACAACCTTCAAGCGGAAGCCCAACGTGGGTGTCGGCCACGGCCTGCCTAAACACTCAAGTCTCTAGTCCAGGTTTATCGCCTATTCGGGTTCCATCCATGAGGAGATCCGGCCGGAGTTTCGCTCACAGCCCCAAACGATGTGAACAGGGTTCTGTGACACCAAACGGGCGCCCGGTTTACCCGGCCACGTGCCTACCGCATCACAGCCCACCCCTACGGTCAGCGCTGCGCACGGCCTCCAGCATACTACAAACACCAGAAACTACTTGCAACTCCTGGACAGAGGACAAGGGTGATCAAGAAGCCGAGAGGGTCCATTGGTTTCGGGCCCAATGCGTGGTAGTAGCTGAATCATGGATCACAAACACAGAACTCAGTTCCTGAGGACGGCTGCAATGAGACAACCCACCATGTACTCCTACATGGCCTCTCACCGCTACCTTTACCAAATCGTGTTCACACGCTTAGCTCACACACCGTAGGACATGTTCACACACCTCTGATTCATCCCGGATGAATCAGACCTGACTCGACTCTAAGCAGTAGCAGGCATGACAAACAAGCATGAATGAGTAGGCACAACAGGGCTCAAACAACTCCTACTCATGCTAGTGGGTTTCATCTATTTACTATGGCAATGACAGGTCATGCAAAGGATAAAGGGGTTCAGCTACCGCAGCAGGTAACAGATGAATCGTTGTTGTCCTAATGCAGTAAAAGAGAGCAGGAGCGAGAGAGTGGGATTGTATCGGAATGAACAAGGGGGTTTTGCTTGCCTGGCACTTCTGAAGATAACATTGAGTCTTCATCAGTGTCAACGATCACAACGTCGGAACATCGTCTACCGGGAGGGAACAGATACCGGCAACAAAGAAGAACACAATCAATGCAATGCACAAAATGATGCATGCTATGACATGGCAATATGAATGTGTTTTGAGCTAATGCAACTAGCAACAGATTAAATGAAGTTGGTTTGAATACAAGATTCAAATTCAAACTCCATATGTGATTATTCAAATGCCATTAATTAATTTGTGCTAAACAGCAGTTATAAGTTGTTCTAACATGCATGAAAATGGTACAGATGGATTCCTTGAATTTTTCTGATAATTTTTCATATATAAATTATTTAATTTGGAGTTACGGTTGAATTTCTATGATTTATTGAAGTTTAGGGCATATTCTGAAAATAAATAAATCATTTCTGACTTATTTAAAATCCCAGAAGCATATACTGCGTCAGCATGACGCCGGGGTGACGTCAGCAGGTCAAAGGCGTCGACCAGGTCAAACCTGACCAGTGGGACCCACTGGTCAGTGACCCAGTCAACTAACCAAGTTAGTTAGCCCTAACTAACTGGATTGGGCCCACTGGTCAGTGACTAACCTAAATATGATTAGCCCTAACTAACTTAGTTAGCCGGGCGGGGCCCGCATGTCAGTGGCTCACCTAATTAACTAAGTTAATTAACACTAACTAACCTAACACTAATTAGGCAGGCGCCTGGGCCCACACATCAAGGTCTCGAGATCAACAATTAACATACGGAAGTAATAGGATCTGAAACGAGGCTTAATTCCAACAATTCTATAAGTCTACGGATTAGTAACACGTGATCCTGATGGAAAGAAGAGATAACCTAGTTCTTAATCCCCATAGAAGAGAAGATGATGACTCAGATCAGAAGGCCATGAGGTATAAGGAGTAAAAAGAGCCTTACGTTCCATCCCACAATCAATTCCCTTATATAACCAAAGAATTTCTAGACTCAACTTCGACCAGTTTGGCTTGGTAATCCTACAGGTAGTCAAGCTCTGATACCAACGCTGTCAGGACCCCGACTCAATGCCACATCGATCTAGCATGTAACACCTCATATCACTTTGCGGCCTCACGCACGGTATTCCCACGGGTGTCGCCTTACCTTTGCCCGGGACCGTTTGCGCCTTTTGGCACACGTATATGACAGTGTCGCTAGCATCCATATGATAAGGAGCCCGGGCTGACATGGCTAGTCGTAAACCCAAAGTGGCACAGACTTACAGGGACAGGCATCCATGACCCAGCATCGAACGTGTCGGTCATCAGCGAGTGAATCCAGGCTGTAGCACTGGGCTAGCAGGACTCCGGTGAACCGGGCTGTAGCGGGCTAACAGGACTCCGGTATTCATCGCGTGACATTTCCCCGAAGGGACAGACACAGGAACGAAGAAGGACACATGCCGGCCAGCCTAAGTGTTCCGGAGCAGTAGCAAGCTACCAAGGCTCAATGGAAACACTAGGAGACATTTCCCGGTAAGAGAGGCTACTAAAGATAATCAACTAGATGGTCAGATCCCACACATACCAAGCATTTCAATAACATACACACAATATGCTCGATATGTGCAAATACAACATGGCATCACAACATGACTCTACGACTCAAGTATTTAATCAATAGGCTCCGAGGAGCGAGATATTACAAACATGGGTCTCATGACCCAACACTCAGAGCATACAAGTCAAAGCACAAGCGGAAGCTATCATGTCTGGGTACAGACATCTATAAATGAAAAAGGCTGAGAAGCCTGACTATCTACCAGATCCTGCCGAGGGCACAAGATCGTAGCTGAGGTAACAAGCTAAACGTCGAAGTCCATGCGGAACTACTAGCGAGACCGAAGTCTCTCTGCAAAAACATAAAATAGGCAAACGTGAGTACAAATGTACCCAGCAAGACTTACATCAGAACTAACTACATATGCATCATTATCAACAAAGGGGTGGTGGGGTTTAACTGCAGCAAGCCAGCTTTGACTCGGTGGCTATCCTAAACTACGACTGCAATGTAACTCTTTTGAGGTGGCGCACACGAGTCCACATATTCACCATATCAATACACCACCATGGAACCGCTCCCGTCTCCCTACGAGAACGCCATCCATAGCACTCACGCTTATCTTGCGTATTTTAGAGTATCCACTTTCACTTGTCTATGAACTGATATAAGCAACCCAGAAGTCCTTTTCCGCGGACACGGCTATTCGAATAGATGATGTTAACCCTGCAGGGGTGTACTTCTTCACACACGCTCTCACCACTTACCGCCGTTTACACGACATGTACTCGGCAACCTTCAAGCGGAAGCCCAACGTGGGTGTCGGCCACGGCCTACCTAAACACTCAAGTCTCTAGTCCAGGTTTATCGCCTATTCGGGTTCCATCCATGAGGAGATCCGGCCGGAGTTTCGCTCACAGCCCCAAACGATGTGAACAGGGTTCCCGAGACACCAAACGGGTGCCCGGTACACCGTGCCACGTGCCTACCGCATCACAGCCCACCCCTACGGTCAGCGCTGCGCACAGCCTCCAGCATACTACAAACACCAGAAACTACTTGCAACTCCTGGACAGAGGACAAGGGTGATCAAGAAGCCGAGAGGGTCCATTGGTTTCGGGCCCAATGCGTGGTAGTAGCTGAATCATGGATCACAAACACAGAACTCAGTTCCTGAGGACGGCTTCAATGAGACAACCCACCATGTACTCCTACATGGCCTCTCACCGCTACCTTTACCAAATCGTGTTCACACACTTATCTCACACACAGTAGGACATGTTCACACACCTCTGATTCATCCCCGATGAATCAGACCTGACACAACTCTAAGCAGTAGCAGGCATGACAAACAAGCATGAATGAGTAGGCACAACAGGGCTCAAACAACTCCTACTCATGCTAGTGGGTTCCATCTATTTACTGTGGCAATGACAGGTCATGCAAAGGATAAAGGGGTTCAGCTACCGCAGCAAGTAACAGATGAATCGGTGTTGTCCTAATGCAGTAAAAAAGAGCAGGAGCGAGAGAGTGGGATTTTATCGGAATGAACAAGGGGGTTTTGCTTGCCTGGCACTTCTGAAGATAATATAGTTCTTCATCGGTGTCATCGATCTCGTCGTCGAAGTCACGTCTATCGAGAGGGGACAAACACCAGCAAACAAGAAAGAACACAATCAATGCAATGCACAATATGATGCATGCTATGACATGGCAATATGAATGTGTTTTGAGCTAATGCAACTAGCAACAGATTAAATGAAGTTGGTTTAAATACAAGATTCAAATTCAAACTCCATATGTGATTATTCAAATGCCATTTAATTGATTTGTGCTAAACAGCAGCTATAAGTTGTTCTAACATGCATGAAAATGGTACAGATGGATTCCTTGAATTTTTCTGATAATTTTTCATATATAATTTATTTAATTTGGAGTTACGGTTGAATTTCTATGAATTTTAGAAGTTTTAGGCATTTTCTGGAATTTCCTGAATAATATTAAATCCAGAAATGATTATGGCGTCAGCACCACGTCACAGTGACGTCAGCAGGGTCAACTGGGCGCCCCAGGTCAAACCTGACGTGTGGGGGCCACACGTCAGTGACACAGGAGCTAATCCCGGTCAAACCCAGCGCTGACTGGGGTTTGACCAGGGGTGGGGCCCACTATCAGTGGCTGTGGGTTTAATTAGTGGGGCCATTAACACTAATTAAGCGTGCCCCGTCGGCAGTCGCCGGAGTATCGCCGGCGGCGACCATTCCGCACGGCGGCGCGGCTCGGATTTGAGCTAGGGGCGATGGTTTGGCGCGCGGTTTGGCTCATTAGAACGTCCGCGACGCGGCGCGGCCAGCGGTGGCTGTGGCCGCGGCTGGGGTGGCCGGTAGCGGCAACTACGGCGAGAGAGGCGGCGACCGGAGCTCGGGCATCGCCTAAGACGATGCTATGGTGCGGCTACGGACGAACCGATGGGAGTTTTCGGCTCCTGGGAACATCTCGAGCCCGAGGGCGTGCTCAGACGCGAGCTAAGACACCTGTGGCCACGGCGGTGCCATGGCCGGCGGCGAGGAGCGCTCGGCAAGGTGGTTAGGGCGGCTGGAGTACGGGAACGAGCGCGAGGAGGAGGAGGAATGGAAGAGTAGCTCACAGCGGATCTGGTGGAGGCAACAGCGAGGCCGGGGAGGGGCTGGAGCTCGTGAATCCTCGAAAGTTCGCCGGCGGCCGAAGGTTGGGGGCGAGCTTGAGGGCGACGCTGCAGGGCTTCCGGAGGGTCGTGGATCGGTGGGGAGGAAGAGGGGGTCGGGGCGGAGCTTCCTGGGGCGTCGGTGAGGCGTGGGGTGGCCGGTAGCCACGGTGGCTCTTGTCGGTAGCGGCGGCTCCGTTCGGGTGAGGAGAACAGAGGAGGGGGAGAGTGTTCCGGGGAGAGGATGAGGACGCGGAGAGTGAGGAAGAGAGGCAGGGAGGTGCGTGGCGTCTCCGGGCGTCGAGGAGGAAGCAGGAGGTGGCCGAGGCCTCTCGGGCGCGTGCCACGCCTCGCCTCTGTCCTTCTGGTGAGGGAGGAAGACGACAGGGGAGGGGGTGGAGATGGGCTGGGCCGGTTGGTGGCGCCAGGTAGGCTGCGGGTAAGTGGCCCAGGTAGGTTTCCTCTCTCTCCTGTTTTATTGTTCTGTTTGTTTTATTTTTATTTAATCTTTTGCCACTGTTTTGAATTTAAAATAATTCAAACAATGCCAAAAGCTCCTCTGAATATTTTTATTTTGCTATATGGACTTTTCCAAAAGCTCATAAAATATTTCAGGGGTATTTGAAATTATATTCTAGTTATATGAATATAATTCAAATTCAAATAGCTAATGATTTAAATTCAAAGTCCCAAAAATAAATCCTTAAAAATGTTCAATATTTTGGTTGGGACCAGAACCCTTACCAAAAATTATCAAACATTTAAGAAGAGCATTTTGGAGCAATGAATGAGATTTTTAAGGTTTTTGCCCTTCTTTTATTTAAGTTTTTAAGGCTTCAAAAATTCCTCAGTTCAGGTTTCAAAAATTTAAACATGATGCTCAGATGGAAGCAGGCATAGGACAGGCCAGAACTAGGGATGTGACAACTCACCCCCACTAAACAAGAATCTCGACCCGAGATTCAAGGGTAGGGTAAGACGAAGGGAAAACGCAAACTAGTATAATCTTCATGATCCAGGGTGCACTTCAAATGAACATTGATTTGAACACCATCATTGTCTTGAAGCCCTACTCTGAGAAATCCTGTCATCATGACATGGAGGGAAGAAGGAGACTCTAGAAGGGTCGATCTTCTCGAAGATCGAACAACTCACGGAATGAGACATAGGACCATCTCTCGGGTTGAGACACGAGATACACATCAAGAGGGGTGGAAAGAAACGGATAACGAAGGTTCACTAGGTAGACAACAATTTCACGCTTAAGAAGGTGGTAAATGATTGTCAACGTAGCGAGGAGTTGAGTTGCCATGATACCATAACGATACACCTTAGGGAAGGTGACTCGTAGAGATATCCCCTTAAGTGGCAAAAAGAATTACTTTTGATTCAGAGATCATTGAAACTCTTTAAACCAGCCTAAGACAATTCTCGAGCGATCGTTTGGAGGGGGTCGGTAGAATGGCATACTCAAACTTGGATGATGTGGATTACCTTGTTGAAGACAACGCAATGGATGAATTTGCTTATCACCGGAAATGGAAGAGACCCATGGTAGAATGGCACATTGGTGGTGCAAGCTGGGAACAAAATGCAAATGCTGGGAATGATTCTGGTAACTGGGGAAGAACCCAACAATAGAGAGTTATCCCACTATTGGACTGGTTATAGCATAACCGAGGAAACTGAGAGCGCTATACAGTTAATGCCGACGATCAAACCTAGCACTTGCGCGTGCTCTCAAGAACTTGAGCAATTCCATAATCATCAAGGTTTTACCAACATCCGTGTCAAAGGTCCGGTAACACAACTTACTACCATGATGAATGGTGATGGAGGATGCAGATGCAAAGGAAGATAACACCTTCTCAGATTTCACCCTTGGCGGGGCCAAGGAAATAAAATCTGGATGATCGACCGAGAGACATTTAGCACTCCGCTTCTAATGTTCTCCTTGATGTGCTAGTGTAACCCATTCATAGATATGGTTTGATATCTAAAGCATCAAGTAAAAAGGTCGGACTTCGGGAACACAAAAATCCATAGGGGCAACTAGGGAGTAAATCCTACGAAGTCCCTATGGGGAGGTGGCCAACTTCTTCAATCAAGATACTATAATAACAGGTCTTCCGGCTGGGTGTGTTGGCCACGACATCCACTTTACCGGTTTCCAAGGGATCGATATTATAGTTCTTGGAAAATGTTCCAAACCATCATATCTGCCTGAGATTCAGATCTGGTTGGTGTCAGGATATTCCAGACTCATCGAGTCTAGGAAGAAAAACGAAAGTTTGCAACACAAATCGACGAGATGACGTTGCGAGATTCTCGGGGAATGAACTACGATAGTAAGCTCCAAAACATGAGCTGGTTCTGCTACACACATGTGAACACGTTGTTCCAGACAAGCATGACCACAAAGTAGTCTTATAATAAAACACTACCGAGTTCAGGAGGGGGAACCATCAACGAGGGTATCGAAGTCCTTACATAAGTCCGGATTAGCTCTTATGAAGAAACTCCTTCTCCTTGAACAAATCAATCAGTGGCTTGGTGTGCTAGGGATACATATAGATTGAAGGTTGCAAGTCTTCAAACCACAGCATTCTTCGCACGTGTGCATGACTGATTTGGAATGATTCCAAAGAAAGCAACATTGACTTTCTCGAATCCACGGCGGCAACTTGCATCAGATGCACATGAACTGGAGGAAGTCACTTCTTACATCCGAACATATGCTTCATGAACTAGCATGAACAAATGCTTTCAAAAGTTTCCAACACTAGCTTAATGTTCAACAAAATCATGGAGGAGATAAGGATGTTGTCAATGGGCTCAACAACAATTCATCTGGGTTTCCTTTTAAAAGGAATTCCATAGTTAAGTGAACACGGTGATAGCATTGGTCAGACCAAAGATGTAATGGTGTATGCTCGAGGGATCAACCACGAATAAGACAACATTACGAGCATCGTTGGTACTGATTTGATTTGACGATAGCCCACACTCAAATCAAAGGATTGATAAGACAATAGGTCCAGCAACTGATCACAGGGACCAATCGATGAAGATATCATCTTTCTTCAACACACACTACACAAGAATATCCCTTTGGAACAAACTAAGTTAGGCAAGCTTTTATCTTCCAATTCTCCAAGTTGTTGTCTAGCTTAACCAACTAGCTCAGGGATATCTAACACCGACTCTTGGAGAGAAGGTGGTTCACAAGAAACCAACTTGATCACGAGCTCAACATAACAGTCAGGGAACAACCTGGTAATACTTCCGAGAAGATATTCGGAAAATCACGAACCACCAGTATGTTACTAAGCTCGAGAACAATCTCGCTTTTGAGGGCAAGACGATATGATCAAATGAGTGAGGACTTGACAAGATCCTAACTCATCAATCGAAGGGTGCACCGAAATAAGAACTAGATAGCAGGATCAGTCTTAGGGTGACGATTCAATAATCAATATGCTGAGAATGAGGTTATCGTCCATTTAACTACCAAGCAACGAGGTTGCTGGGAGTATTGATTTCACACATCACAATTCATTTGCCGGTATTCCGGTTGCATCAACACGAGGGCCGAGGAATGACTAGTGATGGTGAGAAGTATCACTACGTCAAAATTCATGAGAGTTGGTGCAGTTCTCATGACAATTCTGACATAAAGGGGGTAATACTCCAAGGTAGAACAGAACAAAAGCTGGATTAGCAATTTGATCTGCGGAGCACAACTTCTTTGACCCAATCCTGGATATGGAAGAGGTACTGGAGTTTGTTTCTCCTAGTCATTCTGGAATAGAATGGCTTGACGGACCACAAGAGTAATAGGCGTCGATGAATGAACGCACGCATACTCTTGACTATCAAATGATAGATGAGGGTCAGAAGACAACTAAGAGGGACAACTCAAAGAACATATAATTTTCTGAGTTGTGGATGCATAGATTAGTATGTCGAACCAAGTTCCACATGTTTCTTCCGGATAACCCACGCAGAGAGGTAGGACTGGCAGAACCACAATATATAATGGAGAACTCATCAAGAGCACTCTGGCTGTGATCGTTCAGTTCAACGAGGAACTTCGGCCATAAGTACTTCATGGTATTTGGAAGAAGGATGTACCACGAACCTCGAGGACTATCGCAAAGGTTACTAATATCCTAAAGGAACTAGCAAACCCTATCAACATGAAGTAAGTAGAGTGAATCTCGGGTTCAAAACCCAAGGAGTAGAATACCTACTACTAAGTAGCATCACGGGATGCTTTCGAGAATGATGGCCAGAATCATCACACTGGGAACACAAATCATGGCTAAATTACTAGATGATCCCCTGGGACACCTAGGGTCATAATAATATCTCCAACATATTTGTCGAGGCAACAGAGTACCTCAACTCACCGATTAGTGTGGTTAATCTGGCCCAAAGGAACATCGGAACGGGAGGAAGGGATTTTGCAAATGCTTCAGACTATTTAGAAACCTGGGATGACTCGGACAGCATAACGGCTGTAAATGCTCAAAAAGATTTGAGACAATCACAAAAATGGTGGCATAACCACTCAGAAGCACAATATCAAGGTTTCGAGATCATCAGTTAACATACAAAAGTAGTAGGAACTAGACTCAAGCTTAAATCGAACAATCTTATAAGTCTACGGACTAGTAATACGTGATCATGATGGAAAGAAGAGAAAGCCTAGTTTCCTAACCCCGTAGGAAAGATAAGATGACTCAGATCAGAAGGCCATGAGGTATAAGGAGTAAAAAAAGCCTTACGTTCCATCCCACAATCAATTCCCTTATATAACTAAGAATTTCTAGACTCAACTTCGACCAGTTTGGCTTGGTAATCCTACAGGCAGTCAAGCTCTGATACCAACGTTGTCAGGACCCCGACTCAATGCCACATCGATCTAGCATGTAACACCTCATATCACTTTGCGGCCTCACGCACGGTATTCCCATGGGTGTCACCTTACCTTTGCCCGGGACCGTTTGCGCCTTTTGGCACACGTATATGACAGTGTTGCTAGCATCCATATGATAAGGAGCCCGGGCTGACATGGCTAGTCGTAAACCCAAAGTGGCACAAACTTACAGGGACAGGCATCCATGACCCAGCATCGAACGTGTCGGTCATCAGCGAGTGAACCCAGGCTGTAGCACTGGGCTAGCAGGACTCCGGTGAACCGGGCTGTAGCGGGCTAACAAGACTCCGGTATTCATCGCGTGACATTTCCCCGAAGGGACAGACACAGGAACGAAGAAGGACACATGCCGGCCAGCCTAAGTGTTCCGGAGCAGTAGCAAGCTACCATGGCTCAGTGGAAACACTAGGAGACATTTCTCGGTAAGAGAGGCTACTAAAGATAAACAACTAGATGGTCAGATCCCACACATACCAAGCATTTCAATAACATACACACAATATGCTCGATATGTGCAAATACAACATGGCATCACAACATGACTCTACGACTCAAGTAATTTATTCATTAGGCTCCGAGGAGCGAGATATTACAAACATGGGTCTCATGACCCAACAATCAGAGCATACAAGTCAAAGCACAAGCGGAAGCTATCATGTCTGGGTACAGACATCTATAACTGAAAAAGGCTGAGAAGCCTGACTATCTACCAGATCCTGCCGGGGCACAAGATCGTAGCTGAGGTAACAAACTAAACGTCGAAGTCCAAGCGGAACTACTAGTGAGACTGAAGTCTCTCTGCAAAAACATAAAATAGGCAAACGTGAGTACAATTGTACCCAGCAAAACTTACATCAGAACTAACTACATATGCATCATTATCAACAAAGGGGATGGTGGAGTTTAACTGCAGCAAGCCAGCTTTGACTCGATGGCTATCCTAAACTACGACTGCAAGTAACTCTTTGAGGTGGCGCACACGAGTCCACATATTCACCATATCAATACACCACTATGGATCCGCTCCCGTCTCCCTACGAGAACGCCATCCATAGCACTCACGCTTATCTTGCGTATTTTAGAGTATCCACTTTCACTTGTCTATGAACTGATATAAGCAACCCAGAAGTCCTTTTCCGCGGACACGGCTATTCGAATAGATGATGTTAACCCTGCAGGGGTGTACTTCTTCACACACGCTCTCACCACTTACCGCCGTTTACACAACATGTACTCGGCAACCTTCAAGCGGAAGCCCAACGTGGGTGTCGGCCACGGCCTACCTAAACACTCAAGTCTCTAGTCCAGGTTTATCGCCTATTCGGGTTCCATCCATGAGGAGATCCGGCCGGAGTTTCGCTCACAGCCCCAAACGATGTGAACAGGGTTCCCGAGACACCAAACGGGCGCCCGGTACACTGTGCCACGTGCCTACCGCATCACAGCCCACCCCTACGGTCAGCGCTGCGCACGGCCTCCAGCATACTACAAACACCAGAAACTACTTGCAACTCCTGGACAGAGGACAAGGGTGATCAAGAAGCCGAGAGGGTCCATTGGTTTCGGGCCCAATGCGTGGTAGTAGCTGAATCATGGATCACAAACACAGAACTCAGTTCCTGAGGACGGCTTCAATGAGACAACCCACCATGTACTCCTACATGGCCTCTCACCGCTACCTTTACCAAATCGTGTTCACACACTTAGCTCACACATAGTAGGACATGTTCACACACCTCTGATTCATCCCCGATGAATCAGACCTGACACAACTCTAAGCAGTAGCAGGCATGACAAACAAGCATGAATGAGTAGGCACAACAGGGCTCAAACAACTCCTACTCATGCTAGTGGGTTCCATCTATTTACTGTGGCAATGACAGGTCATGCAAAGGATAAAGGGGTTCAGCTACCGCAGCAAGTAACAGATGAATCGGTGTTGTCCTAATGCAGTAAAAAAGAGCAGGAGCGAGAGAGTGGGATTTTATCGGAATGAACAAGGGGGTTTTGCTTGCCTGGCACTTCTGAAGATAATATAGTTCTTCATCGGTGTCATCGATCTCGTCGTCGGAGTCACGTCTATCGAGAGGGGACAAACACCGGCAAACAAGAAAGAACACAATCAATGCAATGCACAATATGATGCATGCTATGACATGGCAATATGAATGTGTTTTGAGCTAATGCAACTAGCAACAGATTAAATGAAGTTGGTTTGAATACAAGATTCAAATTCAAACTCCATATGTGATTATTCAAATGCCATTTAATTGATTTGTGCTAAACAGCAGCTATAAGTTGTTCTAACATGCATGAAAATGTTACAGATGGATTCCTTGAATTTTTCTGATAATTTTTCATATATAATTTATTTAATTTGGAGTTACGGTTGAATTTCTATGAATTTTAGAAGTTTTAGGCATTTTCTAGAATTTCCTGAATAATATTAAATCCAGAAATGATTATGGCGTCAGCACCACGTCACAGTGACGTCAGCAGGGTCAACTGGGCGCCCCAGGTCAAACCTGACGTGTGGGGGCCACACGTCAGTGACACAGGAGCTAATCCCGGTCAAACCCAGCGCTGACTGGGGTTTGACCAGGGGTGGGGCCCACTGTCAGTGGCTGTGGGTTTAATTAGTGGGGCCATTAACACTAATTAAGTGTGCCCCGTCGGCAGTCACCGGAGTATCGCCGGCGGCGACCATTCCGCACGGCGGCGCGGCTCGAATTTGAGCTAGGGGCGATGGTTTGGCGCGCGGTTTGGCTCATTAGAACGTCCGCGACGCGGCGCGGCCAGCGGTGGCTGTGGCCGCGGCTGGGGTGGCCGGTAGCGGCAACTACGGCGAGAGAGGCGGCGACCGGAGCTCGGGCATCGCCTAAGACGATGCTATGGTGCGGCTACGGACGAACCGATGGGAGTTTTCGGCTCCTGGGAACATCTCGAGCCCGAGGGCGTGCTCAGACGCGAGCTAAGACACCTGTGGCCACGGCGGTGCCATGGCCGGCGGCGAGGAGCGCTCGGCAAGGTGGTTAGGGCGGCTGGAGTACGGGAACGAGCGCGAGGAGGAGGGGGAATGGAAGAGTAGCTCACAGCGGATCTGGTGGAGGCAACAGCGAGGCCGGGGAGGGGCTGGAGCTCGCGAATCCTCGAAAGTTCGCCGGCGGCCGAAGGTTGGGGGCGAGCTTGAGGGCGACGCTGCAGGGCTTCCGGAGGGCCGTGGATCGGTGGGGAGGAAGAGGGGGTCGGGGCGGGCTTCCTGGGGCGTCGGTGAGGCGTGGGGTGGCCGGTAGCCACGGTGGCTCTCGTCGGTGGCGGTGGCTCCGTTCGGGTGAGGAGAACAGAGGAGGGGGAGAGTGTTCCGGGGAGAGGATGAGGACGCGGGAGAGTGAGGAAGAGAGGCAGGGAGGTGCGTGGCGTCTCCGGGCGTCGAGGAGGAAGCAGGAGGTGGCCGAGGCCTCTCGGGCGCGCGCCACGCCTCGCCTCTGTCCTTCTGGCGAGGGAGGAAGACAACAGGGGAGGGGGTGGAGATGGGCTGGGCCGGCTGGGCCGGTTGGTGGCGCCAGGTAGGCTGCGGGTAAGTGGCCCAGGTAGGTTTCCTCTCTCTCCTGTTTTATTGTTCTGTTTGTTTTATTTTTATTTAATCTTTTGCCACTGTTTTGAATTTAAAATAATTCAAACAATGCCAAAAGCTCCTCTGAATATTTTTATTTTGCTATATGGACTTTTCCAAAAGCTCATAAAATATTTCAGGGGTATTTGAAATTATATTCTAGTTATATGAATATAATTCAAATTCAAATAGCTAATGATTTAAATTCAAAGTCCCAAAAATAAATCCTTAAAAATGTTCAATATTTTGGTTGGGACCAGAACCCTTACCAAAAATTATCAAACATTTAAGAAGAGCATTTTGGAGCAATGAATGAGATTTTTAGGGTTTTTGCCCTTCTTTTATTTAAGTTTTTGAGGCTTCCAAAATTCCTCAGTTCAGGTTTCAAAAATTTAAACATGATGCTCAGATGGAAGCAGGCATAGGACAGGCCAGAACTAGGGATGTGACAGTTGACCATGTTGACCTCGCCGCGCCGAGAGCACAAACGTGGTGGACGAGGGCAAGGCCCAGGAAGAGAACCACCCGGAGCCGGCGAAGCCACAGCAGTGGATGCCCATGCTGAGGGGAGAGCGAGCGTTGACTGGTCGGCTACGGGGTGAGGCTGACGTCGCCGAAAAATAACAGGATGTGTGGGTGGTTAGAGGGATGGCCTGGTGGCAGCACAGCCAGCCACGGGAGGAGGGAGCAGACAGTCCCACCGGCGCTGGTTTGGGCGGCTGGAGCAGGAAGATCAGAGATTGAAGAAGCACGGCAGTCGTTGGATGGACATCCAACAGTCACTGCTATGTGTTGACGAAGTTGACAAAGCCTGCCGCGACGTCGTCCACCTCACTTGAGCTGCTCCATCGACAGAAGCATCCACCAAACCAGACATCACGACTCCTGACCGTGTTTCGCCACCTCAGATCTCCTTCCCTGCCGCCGGCACCCACCGCAACGGCATCACCATCATCGACTCAGCAGATGAACCTGAGGAGTACATGGGTCCACAAGAGAGGTCGCACTCTTTTGTTTCTGCTTATGTTATGCATTGCTTAAACTTACCTGCTACTTTATCGTCCTGTTCAGCTCTTGGACTCCCAAGTTAGGTCCAGATTAATGTTCAAACTTGAGTTCTAAATTAGTTGTGGGGCACATATCGAGGCAGCAATGAATAGTATGTCTGTCTAATATCTGGTTCTCCTAGGGTATGCCTATGTTGTTCATCTTGGGTGGGAAACAAATAGTAAAGCAATCATCATCTGTCTTTTTATTAAGTTAAAGCAATCATCAGCCTGCTATCATTATTTTTGGATCCATCCACTGGTTTTTACCATCACTCTAAATTTCTGCATGCTCTCCTTACATAATCTGACCATATTTTTTCGTATGCATGTCAGATATTGTACACGGTCATGCTGAACATGTAGAGAAAAAGAGAAGAGTTTTGCGCGGTAATATAATGTCATGCAGACATCGCTCCATGGTGGGTTCAATGGCAAACCCTCCCCACCCCTCTCCAGATTGTAATCCAGAGGAAGATATCTATTCTGAGGCGGATTCAGACGCCGCTGACCACTCCTATTTACCCCCCAAGGTGTTTGCTCTACCTTGGCATGATGATGTTAGTCATATCATGCATATGTTGCCTTGCAGTGCCTACTTTTGACATCATATATGTCATCTGCTTAGTTTAGACATGTTCTGTAATGCCACCTATTTAGTTTCTATATCATATATGGGAATTATGCAGTCTCATGTCTTTTAGCCAGCCATAATATATGTGAAATAAGCAATGCCATCCTGTTTAACCAGGCATCATATATTTGAATGATATCTTGCCCATCCTTTTCTTCATTATATTTCCATTTGTCGACAATGTTTGTACATTAAACTACGCTTTCTGTGAATCAGCCATTTGAGTGGGAGATGGAAAAATCTGGAGTGAAAACAAGGCCTTCAGAGCAGACAGTGCTACCTGTCGAAGCAGATCTCTTATTGGGTCCCGATAGCTCCTCAGAGATGTATTCAGAGGCTGATGACCAGTCCTATTCCCCCACTGAGGTGTATGCTCTAACTTGGCACGGTTATACTATTCATATCATGCATACGGTGTCTTGCATTGCATAGTTTAGACATCATATACACAATATTCAACACCATGTTCTTAGTTCAGACATCATATCGAATGCCCTCTGTTTAGCATAAAAATCACATTTGTGAATTAAATGATGCAATCCTGATTACTTAGATAACATGTAAGTGAATTATGTCATGCGATCTTGTTTACTTATTCATCATATCTTTGAATTATGTTATGCTATGCTATCCAGTTTAGATAGACATCATATATGTGAAATTATGTCATGCTATCCGTTTTAGTTAAACAATATACATGTCAACTATTTCATGCCCTCTTTTTCCACACTATCTATTGCATCTGTCTCTCATACAATGTCTGTACATTCAACTATGTTTCCTATTTATTAGCCATTTGAATTGGAGTGGGTGATGCACAAGAACCAGCCCTACCACACATAACCCAAACTCTCGTAGATTGTACCCCTACTGCGATGGACAGAGAACCAGCTTCACTCAATCTAACCCCAACCCCAGCCGATAGTAACCCAGTTCCTGTTGACACAGCACCATCTCCACCACAGAGCTCCCAAACAAGAGCAGTTAGTAAGGCAGCTTTAGTGCCCAAAGGGCCGGTACTATCACGGCGAACCCCAACTCCACCAGTTAGTACGCCCATTCCCGTGGAGGAAGCACAACCAGCTAGTTGTAGTTTAGCAGCTATCGCATTTGATGTTGTTAAATCGTATGTGTGTATCTTCCCATCTTAGAAATATTATACTGAAGATGAAGGAAAATGCCAGTTGCAGGTGTTTGTCCAGGAGTTATGTGTAAGTAATGTTATTCATGGCAATTACTTTGCTTCGTCCCATACATCCTACCTCCATGATGGTTATAATATAGCAAATTTTCCCATTTTCTCTATAGAGAAGGACCGATTTGGAAACTCGGGATGAGGTAACCTGTGCTAATACCTCTGCTATCTTCAAGAATGCTTGGTGGCAGTATCGGAATTACCTGAAGAAAATGTACTTCACCGGCAAAGAAACTCATCAAATTCCCTTACGTTCTCCTGAGACACATTTACTGGACGATGACTGGGAACGCCTTGTTCTGTAATGGTCCCGAACCAAGAATGTGGTAAGGTCTATGAGCTCATTTTCTATTTTTAAGTATTATATTCTTGCATCTTACTGTACTCTATTCATGTAGAACAAGTGCCTAAACCTGAAGAACAACTGTTCTAATTTAAGATTCCATTGCTATCATAGTTCAAAAAAGCGCTAGGCGTTAATTGTGCGTTTTGCCACCGCCTTGCGCTTTACTAACCAAAGCGCATGCTTATGCGCAGTTATGCACAGATTAAGCGTGGTTATGCGCAACACGTTTTGCCAACGCCTAGAGCCTAGGCGCGCTTAAGCGCTCGCTTAGGCGCGCCTTTTTAACTATGATTGCTTTGCTCTTGTATCACTGTATTTACTCATACAAACTTATTTTTAAATTTAAGGATCCAATCGAAACTCCAATGGCACAGCAGGTATGTTCACGCATGTTTCTTTAACAGGTTTGCTCTTATCAATAGCTTTTTTGATTTCAATTTCAATTGTGTATACAGTTGAATTTCATATCATGCACATTCCTAGCGTCACAACAGAGCCAATAGTGTTATTGTACATGTAGACCCGTGGTACCCATCTGAAATCTTGTTGTGCCGCGTAGTTTCCCATGCTTTGTATTCTTTCACTGCTGCTTTGTCTTGAACTGATATGATTTGAACCGTGTCTCTATTTTGATTTGGCAAGACAATGCAGTGACCATAGGACATAGATATATGTTTGTTTGATGCTTTTATTATGTACTAGTACTTGGCAATAGAAGACTTGGTAGTTTAATCCTGTCCACCTTTCTAATGAACTGGTTCACCGAAATGAGTTTCATATACTAGTACATGCTAAACTTCTTATGTGTCTGCTTGTTTCTTCTTTTAGAATGCTGACAGAATATTGGGGAAGAGTGCCTTATTAAGCAATGGTAAAGGAAGTAATGCAGATAAGGTTCAGGATAGTGACACATCCTTGTTGGTCTCCAACAAAGCTGAAAAAACATCTAAGGAAGACTATCTTGAAGACAGCGAGACAACCCCAAAGTCCTGTCTTGATTTAGTGTTCGAGTTACTGGCCACTACCGCTTGCACAAGCTATTCAAACTCACTGTCTGAATCAGTTCGGTTTCTTGAGTCTCAGCTACAAGCTGAAAGACATCGATCAGTTGTGTTGCGACAAGAAGCGGAAGGACTGCGGAAGTCCCTGGAGCATTCAGATGCATACTTTCTGGTGCAACAACAAGCGTTGGCGGATTTTAGCGCCAAACAGGACAAAGCTAATCAGCTTGCTAAGCTTATTGCCAGCATGGTGTATACCCAGGATAACGTTTCTTGAGCTCTTCTGAAGTTGTTTCAGTTATGCTCTTGTTTTGCTGCCGCGTTTATTTGCGCTGGTGGCCAATTTTGACGGCCAGTGTATGTAATATGCTGCTTTGTTCCCTATATTTGCACTGGTGGCGAACTTTGATGCCCAGTGGATGTAATATGTATAATAGAGGTAATAGGCTAGCTTTAATTGCTTGCTTATTTATTTCCTTATTGTCTTGTTTACTTGTTTGCTTGTAGTCACTGCAGTTATTTTTCTGTGTTTTTCTAGTGGGCACAATAGCCTATTTTGGGTAACTAGGCCAAACTAATCATGACAACACACGAACTGTTGTAACCATGGGCCTCCTGCGGGCCGTATGATCCATGGGCCTTCTTCCGGCCGTAGGATCCATTGGCCTTCTATACGGGCCATAGGATCCATTGGCCTTCTATACGGGCCTTAGGGTCCATGGGCCTTCTACGGGCCGTAGGGTCCATGGGCCTTCTATGGGTCGTAGATCCATGGGCCTCATATGGGTCGTAGATCCATGGGCCTCATACGGGCCGTAGATCCATGGGCCTTCTACGGGGCGTATCATCATTGATAGAGGCGGGGTGTCCCGATCTTCCGATGAGATGATAACTATTGATTTGGTGAAGATGACTTTGACGATCCGACTACAAACGTGCACGACGTTGCGCCTTAGCAATCGCTAAACCAACTCCGAGAGGTTATTGACCACACCGAAGCACAATCAACCTGACCACGAAGGTCTATTCCTGCAAGCAATCGAAGAACAAGCAAGTATATGATAAAGCAATCTAAATATTGCGAATATAGATGAAGTATTGATAAAGGTGGGGATCCGTAAGCAGCCTTAGTCTGGTCGTTGGACACAGACGAAGTACACGAAGTTGCAATGGCTAACTTTTAACTAAACAAATCCCAAGGGAAAAGCTACTAGATGGATCTACTTATATAGGAGCAAGGGGTGGCGGCCTAGGAGGTGGGAGGACGTCCCAAAGCAGCCTAAAACTAACCCTAGGTCGTACAAGGCCAATGGGCCCAAGTGGAGGTGATGCAACACCTTTGGACTTGTTGTTTGACTCGGATTCTGCTGCAGTGTCTGATTGTTTCATCGATATCTCAACGCTCCGGATGAATTTGAAGATGAATACAATTGTGCTGGAAAGAGCACAAAATCTAGAATCCAACAAAAAAAGAATCATCCAATTCGGAGTCCGTATGAAAAAGTTGTTGACATTTTGAGTCAGGTATGTCTGTGCAGTCCGAATTTGAGTCCAGAACGTGAGAGACTTGGACTCTATCTTCTCTTGGGCCAAAAGTGACATGAGAGAACTTTTTGAACAGTAAATAAACATGTCTTTCTTCCTTATCTTCATATGTGGATTATACAAATGTACCATACACCTGCAATTAGACAAAACACAAAAGTGTGTGAAGTATTTTTGTTCTGGATAACATAAATAGATTATTGAATAGTTTGCACTAGAAATCACCGGACAAATATGCATGTATGCAATATTTTTGGTCATATCCAAGGTAGTCATGTCCTTATCATCCTCCCCTTCTTGAAAATAAAGCCGTCCTCGGCATTGCTTAATCTGAAATGTGGCTAACAAAAGAGACAAGGTGTACATGTTGTATATGTAGATGTCATCCATTTTTACTTCCCTCGATTTTTGCATATATGACACATGAATAGATGAGCAACTTGCATAGTTCATAAAATATAAAGCCAAAACATTAGCACAAGAAGTAGAAGGCATGAAAATATTGCAACTTAGTTTGCACATATAAGTGAAGCTCTTATTCATTTCAAAAGATTGACAATGTTCATCATTAAACCATCCCAACATTGGTGAATAAACCTTACTTGCATCAAATTTACATGCTACAACATGCTTAAATAAGCAAACATGCAATAAGTCATTCAACACAGAATCATCACAAAGATTAGAGGTCATATCAAAATGATTAAACATTGATTCTTTTGCATCAACAATTAATTCAATGGGTGCACTCAAAATTGTTGATATTTCAGTTGTTTGATCACATGGCAAAGTCAAATTATCAATGTAGTCCTCTAAAGTAGGTGGTGTGATCAAAGTAGTGGGTAGCTCATCAGATGGTGAATTCAAATTGACAAGGCATTCATCATTCTCATGTAGAGATGGAAGATCAGTACCTTTGTCATTACCTCTTATGATCAACTCAGATGATGTAGCCACTCTCGGGGGTGATGTGTCACATGGTGGAGGTGATGTAGTCCTGACAACAACGGATGTGGTTGTCATAGTATGCCTAGTAGTTGAAGGAACAATCATATCAACTCTTGGAATGTGCACCGTGCGCTTGTTCTCCTCGTGGCCAACACGTCGTTTTATTTCCTGTTCAGCTTTGCAAGCAAGATGAAACAAATGGTCCATAGGATAACACTCTTCATGAATTAGTATTTCTTGAATATCACGGTTTAATCCTCTCCAAAATCTATCCATAAAATCATATCCACTTTCTTCTAAAGAGGAATGCAACAAGGTAGTTTGTAAATCATCATAATATTTTGTTACAGTGTCACTACCTTGTTTTAAATGTTGCAACTTCTTAATCATATCACGAGTATAATAAGCAGGGATGAAATTATGTCGCATGGCAAGTTTCAAATCATCCCAAGTAGTAGGTATATAATCAGGGTGTAACCGACAATATTCACTCCACCAAACCAAAGCATGACCAGTGAAAGAACCAACCGCAACCTTAACCTTTTTCTGTTCATCGAAATTACGGGAAGCAAATATATTTTTTATGTCGAACTCCCATTCAATATATAAAGCAGGTCTAAAACGGCCATTAAATGGTGGTATAGATACATTAACCTGATCATGTGCATTTGGATGTTTGTGCACCTCTCGTGACGGTTGTGGTATTTGCAAAGGTGGTGGCACATCTCCCACGATTGACAAAGCCCATGAATTGACTCTGGATCCTGTCATGATTAGTAGAAACAAGAAACGGAATCCAAAAAAATGTTCCTATAAACTATTTGGATGTGGTGGTAAAACGCTCACAGTATAGCAAATCTCAATATCTTACAAGTTCTTACCACATAGCAGGTGGTGATCGGCAACCAGCGATGTCAAATAACTCTGAAGATTGAGTAAAACGATTGCCAGGGGAAAGTGCGTAAACACGGTGTAGAAATATGTGGAGCTGGGTTGGCTATATATGGTAGCAAAAGATTAGCAATAATCAATTCAAAGATGCAATGTTGAATAAACGCTCAACGACGGTACTGTGCTGGTCCTAAGCTAGACCGGACTAGAGACGCGAGCCTAGAACACTAATGAGGTCACGGCATAGCACAACTAGCATCAAAGAAAGATACTAAGTAGCTCTGGACAGCAAGATATAAGTGAAGATCACAACGGCAGTAAAGATAATGATGAAAAACAACTGCCAAGCAGGATATACAACAACTCTCTCTCCAACTTTCCTCTTGAAAAGTTTGAGCCAATTTTCTGATAAATTCTTTCAAAGAATGCTACTAACTCAAGCTTTCCAATGCAAAAAGAATCACTCAATTCCGAGTTAATATGAGGAGTCAAAGAGTTCTAAAACTGGCCTGGAAAATTGGAACAAGCTGTGTTCACGAACTTCGGAGAGCAAAAAGACCTATTCAGAAGCCGATTTTGAGGTGTCAAATATTGAACTAGCTTTTGCAACTATTTATATGCGGCTCGTCCCTAGCTTCAATTTGAGTACTCACGGAGCCAAAACGGACTTCGTATGAGGAAGATACACCTATTTTACTGAACAGTGCACAAAACAGATTCTAATCCGAATTCAGGTACGAGATTGATTCTAGATAGATCCGATTTTTTTTCTCTCTTTTTTTTCTCTCTTTTTTTCACGCTTTTTTTTCTTTTTCTTCTCTCTCTTTTTCTTTTTTTTTTCTTTCCTTTTTTCTCTCTCTTTTTTTTCTCCCTCTTTCCAAGACAAACTAGATAAGATGCAGATTGGATCAGGCGAAGATGTGAATGACCTCAATTATGATTATGACAATGAACAGTGTGTAGCACGTAGTGGAAATTAATAGATGGGATGGTGGACAGCGGAAGGGATAATGATGCAGCGGCGGCGTGACTAATGTGAACAGAACTCGAAACTCTAAAGGAACTAGACACTAAGACCAGCAACTAACACGATGATGCAACCGATAATTCAACTACGCAAGCAATGAATAGAAAACTGCAAAGGCTCAGACTGGCTTGGATAAATGATGAACAGATCTAACTTTTTTTGTGGCTTTTTCATGGACTGTAGGTATGAATGACAGATGTGATCTAAACTATGAAAAACTGTAAAATCTCACCGAGCAACCTGAAAACTGATACCACTTGATAGAGGCGGGGTGTCCTGATCTTTCGATGAGATGATAACTATCGATTTGGTGAAGATGACTTTGACGATCCGACTACAAACATGCACGACGTTGCGCCTTAGCAATCGCTAAACCAACTCCGAGAGGTTATTGACCACACCGAAGCACAATCAACCTGACCACGAAGGTCTATTCCTGCAAGCAATCAAAGAACAAGCAAGTATATGATAAAGCAATCTGAATATTGCGAATATAGATGAAGTATTGATAAAGGTGGGGATCCGTAAGCGGTCTTGGTCTGGTCGTTGGACACAAACGAAGTACATGAAGTTGCAATGGCTAACTTTTAACTAAACAAATCCCAAGGGAAAAGCTACTAGATGGATCTACTTATATAGCAGCAAGGGGTGGCGGCCTACGAGGTGGGAGGACGTCCCAAGACAGCCTAAAACTAACCCTAGGTCGTACAAGGTCAATGGGCCCAAGTGGAGGTGATGCAACACCTTTGGACTTGTTGTTTGACTCGGATTCTGCTGCAACGTCTGATTGTTTCGCCGATATCTCAACGCTCCGGACGAATTTGAAGGTGACTCAAATTGTGCTGGAAAGAGAACAAAATCTAGAATCCAACAAAAAAAGAATCACCCAATTCGGAGTCCGTATGAAAAAGTTGTTGACGTTTTGAGTCAGGTATGTCTGTGCAGTCCGAATCTGAGTCCAGAAGATGAGAGACTTGGACTCTATCTTCTCTTGGGTCAAAAGTGACGTGAGAGAACTTTTTGAACAGCAAATAAACATGTCTTTCTTCCTTATCTTCATATGTGGATTGTACAAATGTACCATACACCTGCAATTAGACAAAACACAAAAGTGTGTGAAGTATTTTTGTTCTGGATAACATAAATAGATTATTGAATAGTTTGCACTAGAAATTACCTGACAAATATGCATGTATGCAATATTTTTGGTCATATCCAAGGTAGTCATGTCCTTATCAATCATTTCACCAATCATGGGTCGTACTATTCGTGGACCATAATGGGCCATTAATAGACCGTATTTGATAACTCAATGAAAACAGCCCAACGGATTTTTTTCACATGAAAACAGCCCAACGTATTAACGGTCCGCAAACGGGCCGACTGTAACAACGGGCTGAATTTGGCCCACAAGCAGAAAATGATAGTAACGGGCCGTATGTAATCGAATGCTGCAAATGAGCCCAAGAATCAATGGGCCCTGAGAAGGCCGAAAGATAACTTGGGCCGGAAATGGCCCAATAAAATAACGGGTCGTTAATGGGTATAAAGTGATACAGTGTTCATTACGGGCTAGTTTCACCACGGGCCGTTAATGGGCCAAGAGTTACAAAGGGCCTCATATGGGCCGAAAGAAGTCATGGGCCGCACATGGCCAGAAGTTAAAACGGGCTGGAATCATATTGGACGGCCCATATGACGCTACTGGGCCTAATTCGGATAGGGCGTAACGGCCCCTGGGTTAGCGGGTTGTAAATGGGCTATATGCGAACAGGCCGTTAATAGGCTTTCCGTGGGCCGGCCCGCCACCTTTTGACCAAGTCAAATGGGCCGGCCTTTTCATAGGAATGGGCCTCTGTTGGACCATGCCACGTGTCGCCGTATCATAGGCGCCTTCGGTCCAATGAGCGGATGACATCTGTCCCAATGGTGAGCCGACACGTGTTTCCTTCAGCCAACGATGATTTTACACATGGAAAATCCCCATTGGTCGGGGCTGTTAACGGGTTATCGGATCCAAAACCCAACCCGATAGCTTAACGGTGTTCCGTGGTGGATGCCATGTGTCGGTCACCCTTGACGAAAGCACTTCTTTGACACGCAATTTATTGTCATGGAAGTGGACACTTCCATGATGATAATTTTGGTAATGTCATGGAACACTTCTATGACAGCACATGTATGACTATCTTGATTCTGTCATAAAATCGTCATGGATGTACATGCATGACAAAAAATGCGACCTACTATGACAAACACGTATCATCACGGAAGTGTATTTTTTTGTAGTGGTGCCTGGTATTCACGTGTACTTTGTAAAGACCCCTATCACTAATATACAGTACCAGGAGTAGGCTCTTTCTTCAAGTGCAAGGGTCTGAACTAGGGTAAACTTTGCCTCGTATTACCATCCAGCCTAACAACCAGGGATATCCTACCGAACGATATGATGAAATCATATCTGCCAACTACTAAGAGAGAGGTGTGTCTGGGGGGGATGTGTGCGAGAGAGGCCTAAAGATAATGTGCGTGCGGGAGACACGTAGGCACATATATGTGCGTATAGAGGGCTAGTAGAGACCGTGTGTGTGTGTATATGCATGTGAGAGAAATAGTGTTTTCCAACTGAGATTAGTGAAAAGAGTGGTACATAGTAGTCAGAACGAGAGAGAGAGAGAAACAGAGAGAGCATGTGCATGAGACACCCTGACACCCTGAGAGAGATTGTGAGCATGTGTGAAAGAGAAATGCTGATGCATATAGTGTGTGCACTTATGCGTTAGATAGAGAGAGAGATATAACGCTTTTGTGAGAACGGGCCGAGGCATAGTGCATCTACGTGTAAACGGCGGTTCTACGCATTAAATTAAAATATAAATGGCATTATTATTTTTGGATGAGATCATGAATTTTGCAAATTGCGTATGGACGAAAATCGGTCTATCAGACACCCATACTCTATTGAATTCTAGCATGTGCATGTGTTTATTTCATATTATTGATCCATAGAGTGAGAGCGGTTTGAAATACAGGCAATGGATGCTTTTGCAATTCATATATAAACATTAATTAGTGCACTCCATGTTGTTAGTGTGAAGCACTTTATACATTTGTCACTTGCATGGATACATTCCAAATTGCTAGCTACGAAATAGAATACATGTTGAATTCAACATAAAGGGGGTTTCGAAGATTCGAATTCATAGGAAGTGCATTCATCTATTTGAACCCGAGATAATGGCATTTGTAAATCAGATGTAAAAGGGGGCATCAATCTTTGTTGTGAGTTTGAACATGCTATATATATTCATACGCATATCTAACTTTTTTTTGCAACCAAGGAGATTATATCTGGAACCATGCATGAACGGAGGTAAGTTGCATATTTTTAAATATATACTCGTGTACAATGTATATTCAAATGTACCCCCTCCATTCCAAAATAATCGTAGCTTTAGGATTTTCAAGAGTATAGATTTGTGAAGTTTGACAAATCCTGAAAGTTCAGTTCAAGAGAACCAAAAACGTTAATGCTTCTGCTCCCAAATATTGAACGAAGTGCCAAATAGGCATGTGGTCACCCGAAACCGTGCGAGACTAATGTTTGGTGGTAGGAAATTACTGTCCTGACTCTGGCCCGTGTAGCCTATCGGCCCGATGTCCAAAGGTCTAAATCGGGGTAGGTTTGTAACTTCACCAAGACGCCAGTCTCAACCGCCTCCGAAAAGCATTCATATGCCGTGGGCGCCTAAACACCCATGCGCTCGGCTGAAATCTACCCCGCCCACATTTGGGACACCTGACACTATTGTCCTACCCCCAACCCGCAATATGTCCAAAATTTTAGATGGGGGCAAAGTTTGTACTTTCCCAAAATTTCAAACAAGCGCGTCTCAAACCGAAACATTGTCCCCCCTTAGTTCCCCGCCTCCCTCTGTTTCCCCATTCATACTCCGTGGGCGCCAAAACGCCCTCTCCACCAGCCGCGAAATCCCAGCCTCCTCCGTCCTCCACCCCATAGCGGTCGATCCACCGCCGCCCTCCTCTGTCACGCCGGAGCCGGTACCCCGACATCATCGTCCAACGCAACTGCAACCGCAACGCCCTCAAGGACTTAGCAGCTGAAGCCGAGGCAGAGCTACCTCCACGACGCCGACGCTGACGTGCGCCGTACCAGAACCACTCCGACCACACGGTCCTGCACCTCACTGCTGCCGCTCCACTTTCGCAACCGTCCACCGCACCGGAGTTGTTCCCGCTACGCCGTCGTTCGCCTGGGATCTGGTTCCCCGCCGCCGACAGACGGCCACTGCACCACACTCAACAAATTGGCCATGGGTTCGTCCAAGGCTCCACCGTCCTCCACAACTTCTCATTTCCAGCGAACCACAAGAAGATCATTGGAAAAACAGAAGGAGGACACAACACTGCCAGTAGAAAGAGGTACTCCTCTTCCCTTATTCGTGCAAATCTTACGTCTCTGCTCACACCGTATTCATCCCATGAAAGAAACTAGTTAAGCACTTCTTACTGCATCTTCTTCTTGATACTAAATGCATAAGGTTTCCTTCCTTTACTATTTCACCTTTGCTAGAGGTCAGTAGCCCGCCTGGATTTCAATTCAGGGTCAGTCGAACCGCAATTAAAAGAAGCAGCACCCGCTTAGGCACGCGGAGCACCTAGTCCGCCTGTTCCCTGGGGAACCGACGCATCGGTGTCTATCATAGGGGTGTGGGGCGCAGGAGCTGCTTGCGCCCGATCTAGAGGTCGGCGGGGCTTGAATGGATGGCCGGGGGCGGTGCCAAGCACGGCGGTGTGGTGAGGTCGAGGGGAGGGCACAGGCAGGGGAGGAATACTGGGCCGGTGGTCGCTGGCGTTTTGAGGAAGATCGTCAACACTGACTGGCTGGAGGTAGATGAAGGCGATCTGTCCGTTCTTTGTACATCGAACGGTGCAGAAAAAATGGACTAGCCTATTTGTTTTCAGTCAACTGTTTATTTCATAGAATCCTGTAGTAATTTAGTGTGCCATGCATGTTGTAGAGCTATCATATGTCTCCCGTCATTTATTTCTCACCGACCTGCTATCTGCTACCTTTACACTGTACTAATTGTGCACACACTTCATACTCACACTATTGTTTTTTATGCATGGGTATTTCAGACTCTGACGCAGCGTTGATGAATGCAGAAAAGAAAACATAGAAGTCGCTCCAGTGTAATTCGAAGATAAGCACTAAGCGTTTCAGCACTCTAAAGGGTGAAGTGTCAGCAGTTGGAGACAGTAAACGTAGCCCTGCAGTTGATGATCTCAATTGCCACACACAACCATCCCAGGTGCTTGCTTTAACTTCGCGCTGTCAAATGTGGTTGCATGTTGCATATGATGTCTAGCCTGTATTGCTTCTAATTTGGTTAAATTGCATCTGCTTACTTTGCACATTATACCTTTGATAATGACATGCCTTCATGTTTTTGATACATACTACATATGTCTATTAACCATGTTTGTACATCAAACTAATGCTCTTTTGTATCCCTCGTCAATCACTTATGATGAGACAGTCACCCGAGTGGGTTACTGTGAGACGCCCTACTCGTTTAAAGAGTGCAGTGTCATCCTCCCCACATGATTCTCAAGAAACAGCAAGGCTAAATGAAGATAGTCAACGTAGCTCTCTAGTTGATCACCGCAATTCCCCTACACCACCATCGCAGGTGCTTGCTCTTACTTGGCAGTGTGATATGTGGTTGCATGTTGCATATGGTGTCTACCTTGTAATGCTTCTAATTAGGGTAAATTGCATCTACTTAGTTAACACATTATACCTGTGAATATGACATGCCTTCCTGTTTTTGGTACATACTACGTCTTTCTATTAACCATGTTGAGGGAGTCTTGGACCAGGGGGTGTCCGGATAGCCGAACTATCATCTTTGGCCGGACTCCAAGACTATGAAGATACAAGATTGAAGACTTCGTCCCGTGTCCAGATGGGACTTTCCTTGGCGTGGAAGGCAAGCTTGGCGATACAGATATGTAGATCTCCTACCATTGTAACCGACTCTGGGTAACCCTAGCCCTCTCCGGTGTCTATATAAACCGAAGGGTTTTAGTCCGTAGGACGAACAACAATCATACCATAGGCTAGCTTCTAGGGTTTAGCCTCCTTCATCTCGTGGTAGATCTACTCTTGTACTACCCATATCATCAATATTAATCAAGCAGGACTAGGGTTTTACCTCCACCGAGAGGGCCCGAACCTGGGTAAAAACATCGTGTCCCTTGTCTCCTGTTACCATCCGCCTAGACGCACAGTTCGGGACCCCCTACCCGAGATCCGCCGGTTTTGACACCGACATTGGTGCTTTCATTGAGAGTTCCTCTGTGTCGTCACCTATAGGCCCGATGGCTCCTTCAATCATCAACAACGACGCGGTCCAAGGTGATACTTTTCTCCCCGGACAGATCTTCGTATTCGGCGGCTTTGCACTGCGGGCCAACTCGCTTGGCCATCTGGAGCATATCGAAAGCTACGCCCCTGGCCATCAGTTTAGATTTGGAAATTTGAACTATACGGCTGACGTCTGCGGAGACTTGATCTTCGATAGGTTCGAGCCACAGCCAAGCGCGCCGCACTGTCATGATGGGCATGATCTAGCTCTGCTGCCTGACAGTGCCCTGGAGGCCGCACAAGAGTCCACTCCGACCCTTAGCTCGGAGCCGACTGCACCGATCGAGGACGGGTGGCTGGACACCGCCTCGGGGGCCGCTACCTCTACGGCGATAGAGCCAGATACCAACCCGGTCCTTTGTGAAGCTCGTGACTCCAAGGTGCCAAACTCCGAACCTTCCGCGCCACTGCCAATCAAATCCGATTGGGCGCCGATCGTGGAGTTCACCGCTGCGGACATCTTTCAGCACTCGCCCTTTGGCGACATCCTGAATTCACTAAAGTCTCTCTCTTTATCAGGAGAGACCTGGTCGGACTATGGTCAGGAAGGTTGGGATGCGGACTACGAAGAAATTCAACACCCACCCACCACCCACTTTGTAGCCACTGTCGATGATTTAACCGACATGCTCGACTTCGACTCCGAAGACATCGACGGCATGGACGACGATGCAGGAGAAGACCAAGAACCAGTGCCTACAGGGCACTGGAAGGCCACCTCGTCATACGACATTTACATGGTGGACATCCTAAAGGATGGGAATGGCGATGGAACAAAGGAGGATGACCCCTCCAAGAAACAGCCTAAGCGCCGGCGTCAGCGGCGCCGCTCTAAATCCCGCCACAACAAAAATGGAGATTCCGGCACGGGAGACAATAACACCCCAGATAGTGCCGAAGACAACCCCCTCCAGCAAGATTCAGCACAGGAGGATGGAGAAACCAGCCCTCATGAGAGAGCGGCAGACAGAGAGGTAGAGGACGATAATCATATGCCTCCCTCCGAAGACGAGGCAAGCCTCGACGACGACGAATTTGTCGTGCCTGAGGATCCCGTCGAAGAAGAGCGTTTCAAACGCAGGCTTATGGCCACGGCAAGCAGCCTCAAGAAAAAGCAGCAACAGCTTAGAGCTGACAAAGACTTGCTAGCCGACAGATGGACTGAAGTGCTTGCGGCCGAAGAGTATAAACTCGATCGCCCCTCCAAAAGCTACCCAAAACGCAGGCTGCTACCCCGATTAGAGGAGGAAGCACCTAAACCTACATCACCAGCGCACAATACGGCCGACCGACCACCTCATGGCCGCGACAGAGAGGCCTCTAGGCCCTCCACTAAAGCCGCACCCCGGCGTCGCTCGAAAAGTACAAAGCCGCAAGGGAATGCGCCAGACTTGCGAGACATATTGGAGGACAAGGCAAGACAAACAAGATCGATCTATGGATCGCGTGGGCGCCCCACAATACGTAATGACAACCGTCACGCCGGATACAGCAATTCCGGCCGGGCCGAACACAGTGGACAAAGCTCGTTTGAGCTGCGTCGTGATATAGCCCAATACAGAGGCGTCGCACACCCACTATGCTTCACAGACGAAGTAATGGATCATCAAATCCCCGAGGGTTTCAAACCCGTAAACATTGAATCATATGATGGCACAACAGATCCTGCGGTTTGGATCGAGGACTATCTCCTTCACATCCACATGGCCTGCGGTGATGATCTACACGCCATCAAATACCTCCCACTCAAGCTTAAAGGACCAGCTCGGCATTGGCTCAACAGCTTGCCGGCAGAATCAATTGGGTGTTGGGAAGACCTGTAAGCCGCATTCCTTGATAAATTCCAGGGCACATATGTGCGACCACCAGACGTCGATAACCTAAGACACATAATTCAGCAGCCAGACGAATCAGCCAGACAATTCTGGACACGGTTCTTAACTAAGAAAAATCAAATCGTTAACTGTCCGGATGCAGAGGCCCTTGCAGCCTTCAAACATAACATCCGCGACGAGTGGCTTGCCCGGCACCTAGGACAGGAAAAGCCGAAATCCATGGCAGCCCTCACATCACTCATGACCCGCTCCTGCGCGTGAGAGGACAGCTAGCTAGCTCGCAGTAACAGCCTGACCAAAAACCCTGGTAGTTTGGATATCAAGGACAGCAACGGCAGGTCGCTTCGCAATAAGCACAAGCGCCGCATTAACGGTGATAATACTGAAGATACGTTAGTCAATGCCGGATTCAGAGGCTCTAAACCCGGTCAGCGGAAAAAGCCATTCAAAAGAACTACTCCGGGCCCGTCCAATTTGGACCGGATACTTGATCGCTTGTGCCAGATACACGGCACCCCCGAAAAGCCAGCCAATCACACCAACAGGGATTGTTGGGTGTTCAAGCAGGCAGGCAAGTTAATTGCCGAAAACAATGACAAGGGGCTGCATAGCGATGACGAGGAAGAGACCCTGCCACCGAACAATAGAGGACAGAAGGGCTTCCCCCCACAAGTGCGGACGGTGAACATGATATACGCAACCCACATACCCAAAAGGGAGCGAAAGCGTGCACTCAGGGACGTATACGCGATGGAGCCAGTCGCCCCAAAGTTCAATCCATGGTCCTCCTGCCCGATCACTTTTGATCGAAGGGACCACCCCACTAGCATCCGCCATGGCGGATTCGCCGCATTGGTTCTAGACCCAATCGTCGACGGATTTCACCTCACTAGAGTCTTTATGGACGGCGGTAGCAGCCTGAACCTGCTTTATCATGATACAGTGCGCAAGATGGGCATAGACCCCTCAAGGATTAAACCCACAAAGACGACCTTCAAAGGCGTCATACCAGGTGTAGAGGCCAACTGTACAGGCTCAGTCACACTTGAAGTGGTCTTCGGATCCCCGGATAACTTCCGAAGCGAAGAGTTAATCTTCGACATAGTCCCATTCCACAGCGGCTATCATGCACTTCTCGGACGAACCGCATTTGCAAAGTTCAATGCGGTGCCGCACTACGCATACCTCAAGCTCAAGATGCCAGGCCCTCGAGGAGTCATTACGGTCAACGGAAACACCGAACGCTCTCTCCGAACGGAGGAGCATACAGCGGCTCTTGCGGCGGAAGTACAAAGCAGCCTCTTAAGGCAATTCTCGAGTCCGGCTGTTAAGTGACCGGACACCGTCAAGCGCGCCCGAAGTAACCTACAACAATACCACCTGGCACATTCCGAGCACGCGTAGCAATGCGGCCCCAACCCCAGCCCTCGCGAAATCGCGAGACCAGTACCACGCGTACATAACTACGCTCTGGAGATACCATGGGCACAGGGGGGGCACGACACGGAATGCCCAGAGTGCGGCTCAACCACACCAGGGGCTCCCAATTGTGTCATTCTTCTTTTTTTTCTTATTTTCAGGACTCTGTTTTCCAGAAGCCCTGTCCGGCAGTAGACTTGCCGAACTCATGATGCAACAGCCAGGGAAGCAGAAAAGCTACGTCGAGTATCCAGGTGGTCTCTATTACGAGCAGTATACCTGTTTTACATACCATCATGCAGCCTACCCCTGGAGGGGGACATGTTAAATAGTCCCATCCCTTGCTTAGCGCACTATTTGTATCATTCTTCTTTCATTGCAGTATTTTTTGAATAAACAATGCATCGCTTTTTGCCTATTATTGCATTCCTTTTTCTATTTATACATGTTCACTTATGACATGTTGCATCTGTACACTTTGGTACGGCCAAATACACCAGGGGCTTAAGTTCCCCAAAATATGGTGTGATAAGTCCGAACACTTTCACAAGTGCGGCACCCCGAACTTATAGCACTATATGCATCGGCTCCGAATCATGTCTTGGGTCAATAGTTGGGTTTGCCCGGCTCCCATGTTTTGGTACCTTACGTTCCGTTATATCGGCTAAGGTAGCGCTGGGAGAACCACTGGGATTGTGCCCCAGTTGAGCTAGGTTGAGCACCTCAGTGGAGAAAGCTAAAACTGACCGTCATGATGGGGCGAGAGCCGATCGCTGTTCGAGAGGTTTTTTCGAGTCCCTAAAGACTTATGCCGCTTAGAGCGAGGAGCCGGCTTTGTCCGGCCCAGGCGTGGATAGCGCCCCGAATTCGGCCTTCCGAACACTAGGGGCTTCGCCGAAATTTAAAATTATAGAATTCTATGGCTAAGTGAGAGTGTTCAAGCATTATAAGTCCGGTTGCCTCGTTCGTTGTGTTGAGCGCCTCCCTCGAAGGACCCAAAAATGGGAACAAGAGCGCTCAAGTTTATCCCGAACACCCCAGCACTCGTGGCATGGGGGCTGAAGCCAACGACTTGCCATCTCTCAAATTTGATAAACGGCCGCACAGAAGGTAATATTTTAAATTAACAAGCGTTGCTTAGCGCATATGAACATAGTTTTCAGCGCTCAGGATAACAAAATGCGAGTCTACTCAAAAATTACATCTTTGGAGCATTCACCCGCTATAAGGTGGGCACCCTTCAGGACACCCTTATAGTACATCTCGGGCGTGCGATACTCCTTGCCCGACGGTGGTGCGTCCGTCACAAGCTTCTCGGCATCCATCTTGCCCTAGTGCACTTTAGCGCGGGCAAGGGCCCGACGGGCACGTTCAATGCAGACAGAGTGCTTGATGACTTCAATCCATGGACAGGCGTCCACCAGCCGCCGCACCAGACCGAAGTAGCTCCCAGACATGGCCTCTTTAGGCCACAGCCGAACTATGAGGCCCTTCATGGCCTGTTCGGCCACCTTGTGGAGCTCAACCAGCTGCTTCAGCTTGTCGCTCAGGGGCACCGGATGTCCGGCCTCAGCATATTGAGATCAGAACACCCTTTCCATCGAGCTCCCCTCCTCGGCTCGGTAGAACGCGGCAGCATCAGACACGCTACGGGGCAGATCTGCGAACGCTCCTGGAGAACTCCGAATTCGGGTAAGTAACAGATAATTCTCTTTTACATGCTTGCTTTGCATGAAGAATGCCTTACCCACCGCTATCTTTTTTATCGCCTCAATTTCCTGGAGGGCTTTTTGGGCTTCGGCCTTAGCGACTTTGGCACTCTCAAGAGACGAGGCGAGCTCGGACTCTTGAGTCTTCGAGTCACGCTCCAAACTCTCGTGTTTTTCCACGAGAGCCTGGAGCTCTTGCCGCACCTCCGCCACCCGCGCCTCCTGCTTCTCTCGCTCGGTGTGTTCCACGGCCGCATTGCATTCGGCCTCGGACACCGCTTCCTTCAGGGTCACCACCTCGTTCGTGGCCCCTGCAATACTCACGTTATTCCTGTCATTTTTTGCAGCCAAAACCTTTCTATAAGGTATTACTTTAATAAGGTATTACTTACCTTCCTTGTCCTCGAGCTGCTTCTTGGCACGGCCGAGCTCGTTCTCGGACCGCTCGAGGCTTTGCTTCAATGCATTGACCTCCGCAGTCAGTGCGGCAGAGGTCAGCAACGCAGCCTTCATTCCCATATTGACATACTTATGTTAGACTCATGCGTATATCTTTTTAGATCCTCAGTTCGGGTTTTCTTTCCGAACACCAAACTGAGCATCAGGGGCTACTGTCTATGCGGTACTATTTTTACATATCTTAATCACATACCTCAAAGCCTGTTAGAAGGCTGGTGCAGGCTTCAGTCAGCCCGCTCTTGGCGGACCGAACCTTCTGAATCACCGCACTCATAACAATGCGGTCCTCCTCGTCGATGGAGGTGCCATTGAGCACCTCCAGCAAATTATCCGGCGCCTCCGGTTGGACGGAGGTCACCGGCATCGCAGTCTCGCCCTTCTTACGAAGGGGCCGCACGCCGGACTCCGGAACCACTAAAGGTTCCGGTACGGAGTCCGGACCAGGGCCAAACTCAGAACCCTTTGGGGGTTGACCCCCCCCCTCGTGCCCAAAGTCCGGGAGGTTGCCCTGCGGCACCTCCGGGATCTCCTCCTCCTGGCTGGGCCCCTTCTGGGACCCCACCTCGGCGTCGTCTGCGTCACGGGGGGAGGAGGCAGTCGGAAGTGAAGTGTTATTCACATCCGACGAATCCAGGGAGCCGCTCGATGAAGCGGGGAGATCGTCCTTGGGCGGGCTACATGGTTGTATTCGGCGTTAGAAGACACTATGCGACGAAAGAAAAATCATGAGTTATTCTAGAATCCGGACACTTACAATCTCGCCAGGGGCTTGGCCCTCAAAGGCCACTCCTCTTCGCCGTCGTCGGTGTTGGTGGAACAGTCCGGAGGAAGGGTCCTTTCCTTCTTGGACCCCTCGGCCTCCCCAGTTGGGGAGGCCTTCCGTTTCTTCTCTCCCCCCGCTGGGGGAGAGGCCCCTTTCTTCTCCTCCTCATCTTTGCGAGAGGAGTCCGCCTCGGAGTCATCGGACGATGAGTCCGATAACACCTGGCGCCGAGAACTCCTCCGAGTTCCCGTGGCCTTCTTCTTGGCCTTCTTCTCCGGCACCACGTAAGGCGCCAGAGCCAGCAGTCCCGTTAATCGGGCATCCGCTGGGTCTTCGGGCAAGGGAGCCGGACAGTTAACCTGCCCGGACGTCTTCTGCCAGGCCTGTTAAAGGTAAAGGGAGTTTAGATCCCGCATAGAGTCAAACTATGAAAAACAAGTGTCCCATAAAGGGTAAAATAGCTTACCTCGTCGGCTTGATGCTGCGAGCTGAATCCGCGATCTTCGGTAGCGGATGCGGGAGCCTCGGTGCCCTTGAACAGCACCTTCCAGGCATCTTCGTACGTAGTGTCGAAAAGCCTAAACAAGGTCTGGTGCTGTGCCGGATCGAACTCCCACAAGTTGAAAGCCCATTGTTGGCACGGGAGAATCCGGCGGATGAGCATGACCTGGACTACGTTGACAAGCTTGAGCTTCTTGTTCACCAGGGTTTGGACGCAGGATTGGAGTCCGGTCAGCTCCTCCAAATCGCCCCATGTCAGGCCCTTCTCTTTCCAGGAGGTGAGCCGTGTGGGGATGCCAGATCTGAATTCGGGGGCCGCTGCCCATTCAGGGTCACGCGGCTCGGTGATGTAGAACCACCCCGATTGCCACCCTTTGATGGTTTCCACGAAGGCGCCCTCGAGCCATGTGACGTTGGGCATCTTGCCCACCATGGCACCTCCGCACTCCGCTTGGCGGCCGCCCACTACCTTCGGCTTGACATTAAAAGTCTTCAGCCATAAGCCGAAGTGGGGTTGGATGCAGAGGAAGGCCTCGCACACGAGATGAACACCGAGATGTTGAGGATGAAATTCGGGGCCAGATCATGGAAATCCAGGCCATAGTAGAACATGAGCCCCCGGACAAATGGGTGGAGTGGGAAGCCCAGTCCACGGAGGAAATGGGGAAGGAACACCACCCTCTCATGGGGCCTGGGGGTGGGGATGAGCTGCCCCTCGTCGGGGAGCCGATGCGCGATGTCGCTGGACAAGTATCCGGCCTTTCGCAGCCTTTTGATGTGCCCCTCCGTGACGGAGGAGGCCATCCACTTGCCTCCCGCTCCGGACATGGTTGGAGAAGGTCGAGGCGAGATGTGCGGACTTGGGCGCTGGAGCTCGAGTGCACGGAAATGGATAAGCAAAGGAGGAAGGAGGCGTAGGTAAAAAGGTGGATCCTTATCCCCTTATATGGACGGACGAAACTGTGCGTCCCCACCAGCCTGGTAAAACTCGCTTATCTCCCAAGCGCCGTAATCAATGGCGCGATTGGGTTACCCACGCCCGTATTGATGAGAATCCCGGAATAAGGGGACACGATCTCTGCTTTGCCAAGACGTGCCAATGAAACCGCTTCGCTAAAACGCGCTAAGGTGGAACAATAAAAACAATTCGAATAAAGGCTTGGCCGTGGTGTGACGTCATGCCACGAAATACGTCAGCAGATTGAACTTGTGTAAATATTATTCTCTCTACGGTATGTGGAACTTATTTTGCAGAGCCGGACACTATCCTTGTGTTCAAAATCTTCTATGAAGTATCCGGAGGAGGAACCCGCCTTGCAATGTCAAAGACAACATGCGCGCCGGACTCGTCGTCATTGAAGCCTGGTTCAGGGGCAACTGAGGGAGTCCTGGACCAGGGGGTGTCCGGATAGCCGAACTATCATCTTTGGCCGGACTCCAAGACTATGAAGATACAAGATTGAAGACTTCGTCCCGTGTCCGGATGGGACTTTCCTTGGCATGGAAGGCAAGCTTGGCGATACGGATATGTAGATCTCCTACCATTGTAACCGACTCTGTGTAACCCTAGCCCTCTCCGGTGTCTATATAAACCGGAGGGTTTTAGTCCGTAGGACGAACAACAATCATACCATAGGCTAGCTTCTAGGGTTTAGCCTCCTTGATCTCGTGGTAGATCTACTCTTGTAGTACCCATATCATCAATATTAATCAAGCAGGAGTAGGGTTTTACCTCCACCAAGAGGGCCCGAACCTGGGTAAAAACATCGTGTCCCTTGTCTCCTGTTACCATCCGCCTAGACACACAGTTCGGGACCCCCTACCCGAGATCCGCCAGTTTTGACACCGACACATGTTCTTACATCAAACTACTTTTCTTGTGTATCCCTCATCAATCACTTCTGACGATACACCTTCAAGTTAACAGTGTAATATTGGTTGCATCTTGCATATCATTTCAAACATGTATTGCCTCTAATTTGTTGAAGTGCCACTTATAATGAGACACACCTAACTTGGTAGAGTGATTTTGGTTGGATCTTTCATATGGTGTCTAGATTGCATTGCTTCCAATTTGTTGAAATGCCTTCTGCTTAGCGTTTTTCATACATATTCCATCCTCCTACAATGTGGTTGCCATACAAAAAAGTTGTGTTCGTCAGTATCATGCATCAACGAATTTGGAAGTGCGAATTTCATTCCTTTTTCTTGTGTGTTTACTTGACAAGGCAAAATCTGAAAGGACGAAGGCACGGAACGATGGTGGTCCTCTGGAGCAACCGAAACAGATGATCTCTGCAGATTCTCCTGCTACTCGTACTATAGTGCTAGTTCCAAATCTCATCTCCCCTACTCCACAACCCAAGGTGCTTGCTCTAACATGGCAGTGTGACATCTGGTTGCATGTTGCATATGGTGCCTAGCTTGTATTGCTCCTAATTTGTTAAATTGCATCTCCTTAGCTTACACATTATACATGTGAATATGACACACCTTCCTGTTTTTGGTACATACTACATATGCCTATCACACCATGTTCTTACATCAAACTACTGTTCTTGTGTATCCTCCATCTATCGCTTATGATGAGACAGTCATGTGCGTGGGTTAATATGAGACGCAATACTCTTATAAAGAATGCAATTTCATCCTCTCCACATGATTCTCAAGAAAAAGCAAGCCTAAATGAAGATATTGAACGTAGCTCTGTACTTGAAGACCGCACTTCCCCTACACCACCATCATAGGTGCTTGCTCTAACTTCGCAGTGTGAAATGTGGTTGCATGTTGCATACGGTGTCTAGCTTGTAATGCTTCTAATTAAGGTAAATTGCATCTGCTTAGTTTACACACTATACCTGTGAATATGACATGACTTCCTATTTTTGGTACACACTACATCTATGTGTTAACCTTGTTCTTACATGAAACTACCTCTCTTCTGTATCCTGCATCAATCACTTACGATGAGTCACCTTTATTCGTTGCATATTGCATATTATTTCTAGCATGTTGCCAAGTATTGCTTCTAATTTGGTCAAATACATTTGTTAGGGTACCCTTTTAATTTGGCAGAGTGATATTGGTTTCATCTTTCATATGGTTTCTAGCTTGCATTGATTCTAACAAGTTCAAGCACCTTGTGCTTAGTTTACACTTTATACGTCATACATGTCAATATTATTGGGGAACGTAGTAATTTCAAAAAAAAATCCTACGCACACGCAACATCATGGTGATGCATAGCAACGAGAGGGGAGAGTGTTATGTACGTACCCTCGTAGACCGAAAGCGGAAGCGTTAGAACAACGCGGTTGATGTAGTCGTATGTCTTCACGGCCCGATCGATCAATCACCGAAACTACGACACCTCCGAGTTCTAGCACACGTTCAGCTCGATGACGATCCCCGGACTCCGATCCAGCAGGGTGTCAGGGAAGAGTTTCGTCAGCACGACGGCATGGTGACGATCTTGATGTTCTATCGTCGCAGGGCTTCGCCTAAGCACCGCTACAATATTATCGAGGACTTTGGTGGAGGGGGGCACCGCACATGGCTAAGAGATCAAGAGATCAATTGTTGTGTCTATGGGGTGCCCCCCTCCCCCGTATATAAAGGAGTGGAGGAGAGGGGGCCGGCCAACGGGGTGGCGCGCCCTAGGGGGGAGTCCAACCCCAACCGGAGTAGGACTCCCCCCTTTCCTATTAGGAGTAGGAGAGGGAAGGAAGAGAGGGGAGGGAAGAAGGAAAGGGGGGCCGGCCCCCCTCCCAATTCGGATTGGGCTTGGGGGGGCCTCCTTTGCTCCTTCTCCCTCCTTTCCACTAAGGCCCAATAAGGCCCATATACCTACCGGGGGGTTCCGATAACCTCACGGAGCTCCGGTATAGTCCCAATCTTACCCGGAACCTTTCCGGTGTCCAAATATAGTCGTCCAATATATCGATCTTTATGTCTCGACCATTTCGAGACTCCTCGTCATGTTCGTGATCACATCCGGGACTCCGAACAACCTTCGGTACATCAAAACTCATAAACTCATAATAAAACTGTCAACGAAACCTTAAACGTGCGGACCCTACGGGTCCGAGAACTATGTAGACATGACCTAGAACTGTTTCCGGTCAATAACCAATAGCGGAACCTGGATGCTCATATTGTCTCCTACATATTCTATGAAGATCTTTATTGGTCAAACCGCATAACAACATACGTTGTTCCCTTTGTCATCGGTATGTTACTTGCCCGAGATTCGGTCGTCGGTATCTCGATACCTAGTTCAATCTCGTTACCGACAAGTCTCTTTACTCGTTATGTAGTGCATCATTCCGTAACTAACTCATTAGCTACAATGCTTGCAAGGCTTATAGTGATGTGCATTACCGAGAGGGCCCAGAGATACCTCTCCGACAATCGGAGTGACAAATCCTAATCTCGAAATACGTCAACTCAACAAGTACCTTTGGAGACACCTGTAGAGCACCTTTATAATCACCCAGTTATATTGTGACGTTTGGTAGCACACAAAGTGGTCCTCCGGTAAACGGGAGTTACATAATCTCATAGTCATAGGAACACGTATAAGTCATGAAGAAAGCAATAGCAACATACTAAACGATCAAGTGCTAAGCTAACGGAATGGGTCAAGTCAATCACATCATTCTCCTAATGATGTGATCCCGTTAATCAAATGACAACTCATGTCTATGGTTAGGAAACTTAACCATCTTTGATCAACAAGCTAGTCAAGTAGAGGCATACTAGTGACACTATGTTTGCCTATGTATTCACACATGCATTATGTTTCCGGTTAATACAATTCTAGCAGGAATAATAAACATTTATCATGAAATAAGGAAATAAATAATAACTTTATTATTGCCTCTAGGGCATATTTCCTTCAGCCTCCCACTTGCACTAGAGTCAATAATCAAGTTCACATTGCCATGTGATTTAACACCAATATTCATATCTGTATATGATTAACACCCATGGTTCACATCGTCATGTGACCAATGCCCAAAGGGTTTACTAGAGTCAATAATCTAGTTCACATCGCTATGTGATTAACACCCAAAGAGTACTAAGGTGTGATCATGTTTTGCTCATGAGAGAAGCTTAGTCAACGGGTCTGTCACATTCAGAGCCGTATGTATTTTGCAAATATTCTATGTCTACAATGCTCTGTACGGAGCTACTCTAGCTAATTGCTCCCACTTTCAATATGTATCCAGATTGAGACTTAGAGTCATCTGGATCGGTGTAAAAGATTGCACCGATGTAACTCTTTACGACGGGCTCTTTTATCACCTCCATAATCGAGAAATGTTCCTTAGTCCTCACTAAGGATATTCTTGACCGCTGTCCAGTGATCTACTCTTAGATCGGAATTGTACTCCCTTGTCAAACTCAGAGCAAGGTATACAATAGGTCTGGTACACAGCATAGCATACTTTATAGAACCTATGACTGAGGCATAGGGAATGACTTTTCATTCTATTTCTATTTTCTGCCATGGTCGTGTCTTGAGTCTTACTCAATTTTACACCTTGTAATACAGACAAGAATTCCTTCTTTGACTGATCCATTTTGAACTATTTCAAAACTTGCCAAGGTATGTACTTATTGAAAAACTTATCAAGCATCTTGATCTATCTCAATGGATCTTGATGCTCAATATGTAAGTAGCTTTACTGTGGTCTTTCTTTTAAAGAACTCCTTTCAAATACTCCTTTATGCTTTCCAGAAAATTCTACATCATTTCTGATCAACAATATGTTACTCTCATACATTTATCAGAAAAGCGGTAGTGCTCCCACTCACTTTATTGTAAATACAGGCTTCTCCGCAAGTCTGTATAAAACTATATGCTTTGATCAACTTATCAAAGCGTATATTCCAACTCTGAGATGCTTGCACCTGTCCATAGATGGATCGCTGGAGCTTGCACATTTTGTTAGCACCTTTAGGATTGACAAAACCTTCTGGTTGCATCATATACAACTCTTCTTTAAGAAAACCATTAAGGAATGCAGTTTTGACATCCATTTGCCAGATTTCATAAATGTGACAATTGCTAACATGATTCAGATAGACTTAAGCATCGTTACAGTTGAGAAAATCTCATTGTAGTCAACACCTTGAACTTGTCAAAAACCTTTTTGCGACAAGTCGAGCTTTGTAGATAGTAACACTACTATCAGCGTTTGTCTTCCTCTTTAAGATCCATTTATACAATATGGCTTGCCGATCATCGAGCAACTCCACCAAAGTCGACACTTTGTTCTCATACATGGATTCCATCTCAGATTACATGGTCTGAAGCCATTTCGAGGAATTTGGGCTCATCATCGCTTCCTCATAGTTCGTAGGTTCATCATGGTCTAGTAACATGACTTCCAGAACAGGATTACCGTACCACACTGGTGCGGACTGTACTTTGGAAGACCTACGAGGTTTTGTAGTAACTTAATCTGAAGTTTCATGATCATCATCATTAGCTTCCTCACTAATTGGTGTAGGAATCACTGGAACAGACTTCTGTGATGAACTACTTTCCAATTCGGGAGAAGGTACAAATTACCTTATCAAGCTCTACTTTCCTCCCACTCACTTCTTTCGAGAGAAACTCCTTCTCTAGAAAGGATCCATTCTTAGCAACGAATGTTTTGCCTCCGGATCTGTGATAGAAGGTGTACCCAACAGTTTCCTTTGGGTATTCTATGAAGACACATTTTCTCTGATTTGGGTTCGAGCTTTATCAGGTTGGAACCTTTTTCACATAAGCATCGCAACTCCAAACTTTAAGAAACGACAACTTAGGTTTACTGCTAAACCATAATTCATACGGTGTCGTCTCAACGGATTTAGATGGTGCCCTATTTAAAGTGAATGCAGCTATCTCTAATGCATAACCCCAAAACGATAGTGGTAAATCGGTAAGATACATCATAGATCGCACCATATCCAATAAAGTGTGGTTACGACATTCGGACACACCATTACATTGTGGTGTTCCATGTGGCGTGAGCTGTGAAACTATTCCACATTGTTTAAAATGAAGGCCAAACTCGTAACTCAAATATTCTTCTCTACGATCAGATTGTAGAAACTTTATTTTCTTGTTACGATGATTCTCCACTTCACTCTGAAATTCTTTGAACTTTTCAAATGTTTCAGACTTGTGCTTCATTAAGTAGATATACGCATCTGCTCAAATCATCTATGAAGGTCAGAAAATAACGATACCCGCCATGAGCATCAACACTTATTGGACCGCATACATCGGTATGTATTATTTCCAACAAGTCAGTAGCTCCTTCCATTGTTCCGGAGAACGGAGTTTTAGTCATCTTGCCCAAAAGGCACGGTTCGCAAGCATCAAATGATTCATAACCAAGTGATTCCGAAAATCCATCTTTATGGAGTTTATTCATGTGCTTTACACCGATATGACCCAAATGGCGGTGCCACAAATAAGTTGCACTATCATTATTAACTTTGCATCTTTTGGCATCAATATTATGAATATGTGTATCACTATGATCGAGATCCAACAAACTATTTTCATTGGGTGTATGACCATTGAAGGTTTTATTCAAGTAAACAGAACAACAATTATTCTTTGACTTTAAATGAATAACCGCATTGCAATAAACATGATCAAATCATATTCACGCTCAACGCAAATGCCAAATAACATTTATTTAGGTTTAACACTAATCCCGAAAATATAGTGATAGAGGCAAAGGTGTCCCGTCTTTCGATGAGATGATGGATTTCGCTTTGGTGAAAGTTGACTTTGACGATCCGACTACGAACGTGCGAGGACGTTGCGCCTTAGCAACCGCTAAACCAACTCCGAGAGGTTATTGACCACGCCGGAGCATGATCAACGTGACCACGAGGGTCTGTTTCCTGCGAGCAAACGAAGAACAAGCAAGAAACTTAGATTGCAATCTGGATATTGCGAATATAAGATGAAAGCTTTATTGATCAAGGTGGGGTTCTGTGACGCCTTTGTCTGGTTGTTGAACACAAACGAAGTACGCGAAGTTGCAGCTATGGCGAACTTTAATCTAAACAAAACCCCACAGTCTAAACGGTGCCCTAAGGGCTGTATATATGGAGGAAGAGAGGGGGAATTTCGTGGCCCTTGGTGGAGGGGTCCGAAATCAACCCTATCTCTTGTTTCCCCACACATACGGACTCTAAAAATAGCCTATACTAATGTATTTCGAAATTACATGGGCCTGGCCCAATAAAAAGGTGACGCGGCACCTATAATAGCCTCTGGACGAAATTTATGAAGTGGCATCTTATATATTTCGTCCAAGGCTTCATGCACTCGTTATGGTGGCTTCAAAGACCTGAAATCATCACTCGTAACTCCGTTCTTGTTCCCCTTGCGCATGCCATCATCTCCATGCTTTTTCTTGCTCCAATGTTCATCCTTCTCCAAGCTAGGCCCTTCATTTGTAAGCAAAACAAATGTATCCAATTTAGGCAGAATCATATTCTCATGAACATTAGAATCATTACCAAGAAACGAAAGTACCTGGTAATTGAGCTGGCGTGCGTGAGCTCTAGTAATTGGTCCAATATGTATAGCAGCAGGGGATGTGGGTGTAACAATAGTATTGATTTCCTCATCATCATCCCCTTCTTGAAATGAAGTCGTCCTCGACGGAAGTTCATCTTCCTCACCCAAATAAGGCGTCAAATATGCAATGTTAAAAGTGGGACTAACCCCAAAATCTGCAGGCAGCTCAAGTTTATATGCATTATCATTTATTTTCTCTAACACCTTAAAGGGACCATTAGCATGTGGCATTAGCTTTGATTTGCGCAAATCAGGAAATCTATCCTTACGCAAATGTAACCAAACAAGATCTCCAGGTGCAAACACAACATGTTTTCTACCCTTATCTCCAGCAAGTTTATATTTAGCATTCATACGCTCAATGTTTTCCTTAGTTAACTCATGCATTTTTAAAATCAATTCAGCACATTGTTTAGCATCAAAATTAACCTTCTCCGAAGATGGAAGAGGCAACAAATCAATAGGTGCACGAGGTAGGAAACCATACACAACTTCAAAAGGGCACATCTTAGTAGTAGAATGCAATGAACGGTTACAAGCAAATTCAATATGAGGCAAGCATTCCTCCCACATTTTCTTATTATTCTTCAAAACAGCCCTAAGCACAGTAGGCAACGTTCTATTGACTACTTCAGTTCGTCCATCAGTTTGGGGGTGACAAGTAGTACTAAAAAGCAGTTTAGTCCCCAACTTAAACCATAAACATCTCTAAAAGTGTCTAAGAAATTTAGTATCACGATCTGAAACAATAGTATTTGGCACACCATGCAAACGAATAATTTCACGAAAGAACAAATCAGCAACATTAACAGCATCATCGCTTTTATGACATGGTCCATAGATATATCCTCCCAAGGAACACAAGGTACAGGCAAAGGCATATATAAACCATGGAGATTGAGTCGTGACTTAGCTTTTTGACATGTAGTGCAGCGAGCAATAAAACGCTCAACATCCCGTCTCATCTTTGGCCAAAAGAAATGTGTAGCAAGTACGTCCTCCGTCTTCTTCACGCCAAAGTGTCCCATCAATCCTCCTCCATGCGCCTCCTGCAACAACAAAAGACGAACGGAGCTAGCTGGAATGCATAGCTTGTTAGCACGAAAAGCAAATCTATTGTTAATGACAAACTTGTTCCACATTCTTCCTTCTTTACAATTCTGCATTACATCTTTAAAATCAGCATCATGCACATATTGATCTTTGATGGTCTCCAAACCAAATATTTTGAAGTCAAGTTGTGAAAGCATAGTATAGCGACGAGACAATGCATCAACAATAACATTTTCTTTTCCCTTCTTGTGTTTAATGACATAAGGGAAAGTCTCAATGAAGTCAACCCATTTAGCATGTCTACAATTCAGTTTAGCTTGACTTTTAATATGTTTCAAAGATTCATGATCAGAATGTATAACAAATTCTTTGGGCCATAAATAATGTTGCCATGTTTCTAAAGTCCGAACAAGAGCATATATTTCTTTATCATAAGTAGAATAATTCAGACTAGGCCCACTCAATTTTTCAGAAAAGTATGCAACAGGTTTGCCATCTTGTAATAACACACCTCCTAATCCAATTCCACTAGCATCACATTCAATCTCAAAAGTCTTATTAAAATCAGGAAGTTGGAGTAAAGGAGCATGTGTCAACTTATCTTTCAATACCGTGAAGGATTCTTCCTGTGCGGGACCCCAAAGAAAAGGCACATCTTTCTTTGTAAGCTCATTGAGAGGTGCAGCAATGGTGCTGAAATCTCTCACAAAGCGCCTATAGAATCTAGCGAGGCCAAGAAAACTCCTCACTTGTGTGACCGTTTTGGGCTGTGGCCAACTCTCAATAGCTTCAATCTTGGCTTTATCAACTTCAATTCCCTGTGGAGTAACAACATAGCCAAGAAAAGATACTCGGTCGGTGCAAAAGGTGCACTTCCCAAGGTTACCAAACAAACGTGCATCACGTAGAGCAATAAAAACAGCACGTAAATGTTCCACTCTTCCAAAGATCTGCTATAAATCAGTATATCATCAAAATAGACTAACACAAATCGTCCAATGAAAGCACGTAAAACTTCGTTCATTAGTCTCACGAAAGTACTAGGTGCATTAGTTAACCCAAAAGGCATGACTAACCACTCATATAATCCAACCTTAGTTTTAAATGCTGTTTTCCATTCATCCCCCAATTTCATACAAATTTGATGGTATCCACTACACAAATCAACTTTGGAGAATATTGTAGAGCCACTCAATTTATCAAGCATATCATCTAGCCTAGGAATAGGATGACGATAACGAATAGTAATATTATTAATGCCTCTACAATCAACACACATACGCGATGTACCATCCTTTTTCGACACTAGAATAATAGGAACAGCACAAGGACTAAGGGATTTGCGTATATAACCTTTGTCGAGAAGCTCTTGTACTTGACGCATAATCTCCTTCGTCTCCTCTGGATTGGTACAGTATGGCGCACGGTTTGGCAGTGAAGCACCAGGAATTAAGTCAATCTGATGCTCAATCCCTCGAATAGGCGGTAATCCCCGTGGCACGTCTTGTGGAAATACGTCAGCGAACTCTTGCAAAATGTTAGTGACAGCAGGAGGCAAGGAGGAAGGCACGTCCTCGAATGAAAATAATGCCTCTTTGCACACAAAAGCATAGCAAACAGATTTGCTGAAATCTAGCTCATCAATATCAGATTTGGTGGCAAATAAACATGCACTTTTCAATTTAATTTCAGAAGCAACACTAGATGGTTTATTAGTAGGCTTCATTTGTTGCTCAAATTCTTTTGCCACAATCTGATTTTCGCTCTTATTCTTCTCCTTTTTGCTTTATTAGCTCTATTAATATCATCTTTCAAAATGGAATCAGGAGTCATAGGAAGCAAAGTAATATTTTTATCCTTATGAACAAGAGTATACTGATTGTTTCTACCATGGTGTACAGAATTTTTATCAAATTGCCATGGTCTACCAAGTAATAAGGAACATGCTTGCATAGGTACCACATCACAATCAACATAATCAGCATATGTAGAGATACTAAAATGCACACGAACAGTACGTGTTACCTTAACCTTGTCGCTGTTGTTGAACCATTGGATGTAGTAAGGATGTGGATGTGGTCTTGTGGTGAGAGAAAGCTTCTCCACCATCTCCATGCTAGCCAAGTTGTTGCAACTCCCTCCGTCTATGATGACGCGCACAGAACGTTCCTTCACAACTCCCTTGGTATGGAACAAATTGTGCCTCTGATTTTGCTCAGCTTGTGTGACCTGCACACTCAAAACACGTTGAGCAACTAAACATTCATACCTGTCAGCGTCTTCAGGAGCCATGTATTGCGTCTCATGATCAGAATCATCTCCACCATGTTCTTCACGTGTAATAAGAGCCAAAGTCTCCTCATTATAGTCACTAGCAGACTCATACCCACCATCCTCGGTAGCACTCATCACACACTGAGATTTGCATTCTCTCGCATAATGACCTCCTCCCTTACAACGACGACAAATAATATCACTTGTGTGCCCTGTTGATGCTATGGAAGAAGAAGAATGCTGTGCAGATCCCGCAGGTGCGCTCTTGGCAGATAATGGTGGTTGTGCCTATTTTCTTGTATCACGGCTGGAGGTGGCACCTGATAGAGGTGTTGGTATAGTTGAAGTAGAAGATGCACGCGGTGTCCATGATGAAGGTCGGCCTACAGAAAAGTTAGTTCGTGCCAATGCTTGTCGATCCTGCACTTCACGTTCAGCTTTACAAGCAAGATGGAATAAACGAGTGATATTAGTATACTCCTTATAGTCTAGAATGGTCTGAATCTCTCTATTTAATCCACCCAGAAAATGTGCAAGCATAGATTCATTCTCCTCAACAATACCACATCTATTCATGCCAGTTTGTAATTCCTGATAATATTCTTCTACAGAATTTTTTCCTTGTCTTAAACGCTGCAATTTTTGAAGCAATTCACGTTGATAATATGGTGGAGCCCAACGCGTACGCATAGCAGTTTTCAAAGTAGCCCAAGTAGTTGGAATAGGATATAATCTACAATGTTCAGACCACCATACACATGCAAAACTAGTGAATGCACAAACAGCAGCAGCAACCCGTCTCTCCTCGGGATATTGTAAACATGTAAATCGTTGTTCAGTTTCTAACTCCCAAGTAAGATATATATCAGGAACATATCTACCCTCAAATGGTGGAATATTCAATTTCAGTTTAGGAATATGGACATCATCTCGTACCTGAGGTGGTGGTGCGGGCCTACCATTGCGAATATGTACCTGAGGTCGACCTGCTGGTGGTGGTGCTCGTGGCTGCACGTAGTTCTGATTTTGATCAACCTCATCCTCATAATCGCCCGCATATTCATCATCCTCCGCATCAGCAGCAGGAGCCACAGAAGTATCAACAGCAGCACCAACAGTTTGGCCAGGCCGAAGAAGTACACGGCTCGCTCGGTGGAGGGCTGTTTCGCGACCTGGAGGTAATTGTTGTTGTTGTTGTTGCATAGGTGCGGCAGGTGCAGCCGGTGGTGGAAGACGCGCAAGCAGTTCATTAAATCTGTTATCGAGCTTTGTTTCGAACGTCTTCTCAAGGCCAGTGATCTTCTCCATGGCCTCTTCAAAATTGTTCAACACATCTTGCACCTGTTCAATCCACATTTGCTGAAACTTATCATGAAGCTCCTTGTTCGATAAGTTCTCCCAGTCAATCTCGTCGGCTTGTGATCCTAGCATGGTTAGCAGCAATAGAAACACACAAGAATATGATCCTACAGACTACGAACAAGTGGTGGTGGTGGGTGTCACAAATCCGTCAAGCAAAACTCAAATTCTTACCAATTCTTACCCAGCAACAGGCGGTGATTGGCAACCGTTGTAGTCAAAACTCTCAAAGCTTGGATAGCGCGATTACCAGGGAGAGTCAAACGCACGACGTAGATGTATGTGGAGTTGGGAAGGCTTATAATATGGTAGCAAAAGGGGTCAGCAATAATCAATTCAGAGATGCAAAGTTGAATAAACGCTCAACGACGGTACTGTGCTGGTCCTAGGCTAGACCGTGCTAGAGACGCGAGCCTAGAACACTAACAAAATCACGGCACTGCACGTAAACAAGGGAAAAGCACACTCTGGAATTTTTTTTCGCTCTTTTTTTTGCGAAAAATAACTATAATGGCGAGTGTCTCAAAACTCTTCCCAGGTCAAACTGACAGGATGGGCACGAATTTTTTTCGACCAAAAGTTTTTTTTTTCGACTGCCCGGACCCAAAAACTGGAAACGGGTCAAAAAAAACTTTCTATAACGGCGACTGTCTCAATACGCTTAGAAACACCTAAAAATAGGATAGCCAGAAATTTTTTCGACAAATGCGTTTTCGGAAAATTTTGGGCCTAAACGGAGGGTGGTTTCTGGACTCTTTTTTTTTTGAAACCTACTCCGGCAAGGAAACACGAATCGGAAACTAGATGGATCTCGAAAACAAACCTAATATGCAAGGAACTCGGATTGGTGGTGGATATATGGTGGTGGTATATGGCAGCGGTGGTGGTAGCGGTGGTGGTATATGGATATGGATCGGTGGTGGTATATGGATATGGATTCGGAGCGGTGGTGGTAGGTGACAAGGGCGATGATGATGGTGTGGTGGCGGCGTGACAACTTATGACCAGAACTCGAAACTCTAAAAGACTAACGCTAAGACTAGCAACTAGACACGACGATGCAACCGCAAATTCAACAAAGCAAAACCCGAAAAAGATTATGCAAAGGCTCAGATTGGTTCGGATATGATGAACTAACCCTAAAAAAATTTTGGCTTTTTTGTGGACTGTAGGTATGAAGAACAGACTCGATCTAAACTACGAAAAACTGTAAAATCTCACCAAGCAACCTGGAAATCTGATACCACTTGATAGAGGCGAAAGTGTCTCGTCTTTCGATGAGATGATGGATTTCGCTTTGGTGAAAGTCGACTTTGACGATCCGACTACGAACGTGCGAGGACGTTGCGCCTTAGCAATCGCTAAACCAACTCCGAGAGGTTATTGACCACGCCGGAGCACGATCAACCTGACCACGAGGGTCTGTTTCCTGCGAGCAAATGAAGAACAAGCAAGAAACTGAGATTGCAATCTGGATATTGCGAATATAAGATGAAAGCTTTATTGATCAAGGTGGGGTTCTGTGACGCCTTTGTCTGGTTGTTGAACACAAACGAAGTACGCGAAGTTGCAGCTATGGCGAACTTTAATCTAAACAAAACCCCACAGTCTAAACGGTGCCCTAAGGGCTGTATATATGGAGGAAGAGAGGGTGAATTTCGTGGCCCTTGGTGGAGGGGTCCGAAATCAACCCTATCTCTTGTTTCCCCACACATACGGACTCTAAAAATAGCCTATACTAATGTATTTCGAAATTACATGGGCCTGTCCCAATAAAAAGGTGACGCAGCACCTATAATAGCCTCTGGACGAAATTTATGAAGTGGCATCTTGTATATTTCGTCCAAGGCGTCATGCACTCGTTATGGTGGCTTCAAAGACCTGAAATCATCACTCGTAACTCCGTTCTTGTTCCCCTTGCGCATGCCATCATCTCTATGCTTTTTCTTGCTCCAATGTTCATCCTTCTCCAAGCTAGGCCCTTCATTTGCAAGCAAAACAAATGTATCCAATTTAGGCAGCATCATATTCTCATGAACATTAGAATCATTACCAAGAAACGAAAGTACGTGGTAATTTAGCTGGCGTGCGCGAGCTCTAGTAATTGGTCCAATATGTATAGCAGCAGGGGCTGTGGGTGTAACAATGGTATTGATGTCCTCATCATATAGGGAGTGTGCGATGATGATCATATCAATCTTGGAACTACTTCCAACACTCATCGTCACTTCACCCTCAACTAGTCTCTGTTTATTCTGTAACTCCTGTTTCGAGTTACTAATTTTTAGCAACCGAACAAGTATCAAATACTCGGGGGCTACTATAAACACTAGTGAGGTACACATCAATAACCTGTATATCAAATATGCCCTTGTTCACTTTGCCATCCTTCTTATCTACCAAATATTCAGGGCATTTCCGCTTCCCGTGACCATTTCCTTTGTAGTAGAAGCACTCAGTTTCAGGTTTTGGTTCAGCTTTGGGCTTCTTCGCGGGAGTGACAACTTGCTTGTCATTCTACTTGAAGTTCCCTTTCTTTCCCTTTGCCCTTTTCTTGAAACTAGTGATCTTGTCAACCATCAACACTTCATGCTCTTTCTTGATTTCTACCTTCGTCGATTTCAACATCACGAAGAGCTCAGGAATCGTTTTCGTCATCCCTTGCATACTATAGTTCATCACAAAGTTCTACTAACTTAGTGATGGTGACTAGAGAACTCTGTCAATCACTATCTTATCTGGAAGATTAACTCCCACTTGATTCAAGCGATTGTAGTACCCAGACAATCTGAGCACATGCTCACTAGTTGAGCGATTCTCCTCCATCTTTTAGCTATAGAACTTGTTGGAGATTTCATATCTCTCAACTCAGGTATTTTCTTGAAATATTAACTTCAACTCCTGGAACATCTCATATGGTCCATGACGTTCAAAACGTCTTTGAAGTCCCGATTCTAAGCCGTTAAGCATGGTGCACTAAACTATAAAGTAGTCATCATATTGAGCTAACCAAACGTTCATAAAGTCTGCATTTGCTCCTGCAATAGGTCTGTCACCTAGCGGTGCATTAAGGACATAATTCTTCTGTGCAGCAATCAGGATAAACCTCAGATCACGGATCCAATCCGCATCATTGCTACTAACATCTTTCAACACAATTTTCTCTAGGAACATATCAAAATAAACATATGAAATCAGCAACGCGAGCTATTGATCTACAACATAATTTGCAATAAAAGACTACCAGGACTAAGTTCATGATAAATTTAAGTTCAATTAATCGTATTACTTAAGAACTCCCACTTAGACAGACATCTCTCTAGTCATCTGAGTGATCACGTGATCCAAATCAACTAAACCATAACCGATCATCACGTGAAGTTTTCAATGGTGAACATCACTATGGTGATCATATCTACTATATGATTCACGCTCGACCTTTCGGTCTCAGTGTTCCGAGGCCATATCTGCATATGCTAGGCTCGTCAAGTTTAACCTGAGTATTTTGCGTGTGCAAAACTGGCTTGCACCCGTTGTAGATGGACGTAGAGCTTATCACACCCGATCATCACGTGGTGTCTGGGCACGACGAACTTTGGCAATGGTGCATACTCAGGGAGAACACTTTTATCTTGAAATTTAGTGAGAGATCATATTATAATGCTACCGTAAATCAAAGCAAGATAAGATGCATAAAAGATAAACATCACATGCAATCAATATAAGTGATATGATATGGCCATCATCATCTTGTGCTTGTGATCTCCATCTCCGAAGCACCGTAATGACCACCATCGTCACTGGCGCGACACCTTGATCTCCATCTTAGCATCGTTGTCGTCTCGCCAGCTATTGCTTCTACGACTATCGCTACCGCTTAGTGATAAAGTAAAGCAATTACAGTGCGATTGCATTTCATACAATAAAGCGACAACCATATGGCTCCTGCCAGTTGCCGATAACTCGGTTACAAAACATGATCATCTCATACAATAAAATATAGCATCACGTCTTGACCATATCACATCACAACATGCCCTGCAAAAACAAGTTAGACGTCCTCTACTTTGTTGTTGCAAATTTTACGTGGCTGCTACGAACTGAGCAAGAACCGTTCTTACCTATGCATCAAAACCACAACGATAGTTTGTCAAGTTAGTGATGTTTTAACCTTCGCAAGGACCGGGCGTAGCCACACTCGGTTCAACTAAAGTTGGAGAAACATACACCCGCTAGTCACCTGTGTGCAAAGCACGGCGGTAAAACCAGTCTCGCGTAAGCGTACGCATAATGTCGGTCCGGGCCGCTTCATCCAACAATACTGTTGAACCAAAGTATGACATGCTGGTAAGCGGTATGACTTGTATCGCCCACAACTCACTTGTGTTCTACTCGTGCATATAACATCAACGCATAAAACCTAGGCTCGGATGCCACTATTAGGGAACGTAGTAATTTCAAAAAATTCCTACGCACACGCAAGATCATGGTGATGCATAGCAACGAGAGGGGAGAGTGTTGTCTACGTACCCTCGTAGACCGAAAGCAGAAGCGTTAGAACAACGCGGTTGATGTAGTCGTACGTCTTCACGGCCCGACCGATCAAGCACCGAAACTACGGCACCTCCGAGTTCTAGCACACATTCAGCTCGATGACGATCCCTGGACTCTGATCCAGCAGGGTGTCGGGGAAGAGTTCCGTCAGCACGACGGCGTGGTGACGATCTTGATATTCTATCGTCACAGGGCTTCGCCTAAGTACCGCTACAATATTATCGAGGACTTTGGTGGAGGGGGGCACCGCACACGGCTAAGAGATCAAGAGATCAATTGTTGTGTCTATGGGGTGCCCCTCTCCCCCGTATATAAAGGAGTGGAGGAGAGAGGGCGGCCAAGGGGGTGGCGCGCCCTAGGGGGGAGTCCAACCCCAACCGGGAGTAGGAGAGGGAAGGAAGAGAGGGGAGGGAGAAGGAAAGGGGGGGCTGACCCCCTCCCAATTCGGATTGGGCTTGGGGGGCGCCCCCTCCTTTGCTCCTTCTGCCTCCTTTCCACTAAGGCCCAATAAGGCCCATATACCTACCAGGGGGTTCCGATAACCTCCCGGAGCTCCGGTATAGTCCCAATCTCACCCGAAACCTTTCCGGTGTCCAAATATAGTCGTCCAATATATCGATCTTTATGTCTCGACCATTTCGAGACTCCTCGTCATGTCCGTGATCACATCCGGGGCTCCGAACAACCTTCGGTACATCAAAACTCATAAACTCATAATAAAACTGTCAACGAAACCTTAAGCGTGCGGACCCTACGGGTTCGAGAACTATGTAGACATGACCTAGACTGTTTCCGTCAATAACCAATAGCGAAACCTGGATGCTCATATTGGCTCCTACATATTCTATGAAGATCTTTATCGGTCAAACCGCATAACAACATACGTTGTTCCCTTTGTCATCGGTATGTTACTTGCCCGAGATTCGATCGTCGGTATCTCAATACCTAGTTCAATCTTGTTACCGGCAAGTCTCTTTACTCATTATGTAATGCATCATTCCGTAACTAACTCATTAGCTACATTGCTTGCAAGGCTTATAGTGATGTGCATTACCGAGAGGGCCCAGAGATACCTCTCCGACAATCGGAGTGACAAATCCTAATCTCAAAATACGTCAACACAACAAGTACCTTTGGAGACACCTGTAGAGCACCTTTATAATCACCCAGTTACGTTGTGACGTTTGGTAGCACAGAAAGTGTTCCTCTGATAAACGGGAGTTACATAATCTCATAGTCATAGGAACATGTATAAGTCATGAAGAAAGCAATAGCAACATACTAAACGATCAAGTGCTAAGCTAACGGAATGGGTCAAGTCAATCACATCATTCTCCTAATGATGTGATCCCGTTAATCAAATGAAAACTCATGTCTATGGTTAGGAAACTTAACCATCTTTGATCAACAAGCTAGTCAAGTAGAGGCATACTAGTGACACTACGTTTGTCTATGTATTCACACATGTATTATGTTTTCGGTTAATACAATTATAGCATGAATAATAAACATTTATCATGAAATAAGGAAATAAATAATAACTTTATTATTGCCTCTAGGGCATATTTCCTTCAAATATGTCACGTCGTCCTGTTTTTCATACATATTGCATCCTCCTATCATGCGGCTGCCTTACATGAACGTAGTGTTCATCAGTATCATGCATCAATGAGTTATGAAGAGCAAATTTTATTCCTTTTTCTTGTGGGTTTGACTTGACAAGGCAAAATCAAGAAAGAGGAAGCAAAAGAGTAAGGAAGGCGATGATGGTGGTCCTCTGCAGCAACGTAAACGGGGCATCTGTACCGATTCTCCTTGTACTGATAGTGCATCACAAGGTCTAAGTCTCCGCTCCCCTACTCCACCATCCAAGGTGCTTGCTCTAACTTGGCAGTGTGATATCTGGTTGCATGTTTCATATGGTGTCTATCTCGTATTGCTCCTAATTAGTGTAAACTGCATCTGCTTAGCTTACACATGATACATGTGAATATGACATGCTTTCCTATTTTTGGTACATACTATATCTGTCTATCACACCATGTTCTTACATGAAACTACTCTTCTTGTGTATCCTGCATCAGTCACTTATGATGGGACACCTTTAGATTTGCAGTGTGATATTGGTTTGCATCTTGAATATGCTTTCTAGCATGTATTGCTTCTAGTTTGATGAACGCCACCTATGACGAGACAGTTTTAACTTGGGAGAGTGATATTGATTGCACCTTCCATATGGTGTCTAGTTTGCAGTGCTTCTAATTTGTTGAAGTGCCTTCTGCTTAGTTACCACATCATAGGTGTGAATATGTTAAGTCGTCCATTTTTAGTACATATTCCATCCTCGTATCATGACTTTGCCTTTCATCAGAGTAGTGTTTGTCAGTATCATGCATGAATGAGTTCTGAAGAGCGAATTATATTCCTTTTTCTTGACGGTATGACCTCACAATGCAAAATCAATAAATCTAAAGGAAATTGGAAAGGCATTGGATGATGGTGGTCCTTCCGAGCAACTGAAACGGAGGTTCTCTACAGATTCTACTCCGCCATCCTCCCAACAAGATTCGCAAGACAACGCAAGGCTAGACAGTCAACGTAGTTGTGTAGATGATGAGCACATCTCCCCTACTCCACCATCACAGGTGCTTGCTCTAACTTGGCACTATTATATGTCGTTGCATGTTGCTTATGATGTCTAGCTTGTATTGCTTCTAACTTTGTTGAATTGCATCTACTTACTTTACACATAATGCATGTGAATATGACATGTGTTCCTGTTTCTACATCAGACTAATGTTCTTGCATATCCCGCATCAGTCACTTATGATAAGGCACCTTTAAGTCGCCACTGTGATATTGGCTGTGTCTTGCATATGATTTCTAGCATGTACTGCTTCTAATTTGTTGAAACGCCATACAGTTTGAACTTGGCAGAGTGATATTGGTTGCATCTTTCATATGGTGTCTAGCTTGTAGTGCTTCTAATTTGTTGAAATGCCTTCTGCTTAGTTACCACATCATAGGTGTGAATATGTCACGCCATCCTGTTTTTCATACATATTCCATCCTCGCATCATGTGTTTGCCTTTCATCCGAGTATTGTTCATCAGTATCATGCATGAATGAGTTCTGAAGAGCGAATTTTATTCCTTTTTCTTATCGGTTTGACTTCACAATGCAAAATCATTACAGCTGAAGGAAATTAGTCCGGTAGTGGATGATGGTTGTCCTTCGGAGCAACTCAAACAGGGGGTCTCTACAGATTCTACTCCGCCATCCTCCCAACAAGATTCCCAAGACAACACAAGGCTGGACAGTCAACGTAGTTGTGTAGATGATGAGCACATCTCCCCTACTCCACCATCATAGGTGCTTGCTCTAACTTGGCACTATTATATGTGGTTGCATGTTGCGTATGATGTCTAGCTTGTATTGCTTCTAACTTGAGTTGCATCTGCTTACTTTACACATAATTCCTGTGAATATGACACGTGTTCCTGTTTCTAGAACATATGTGTACATGATGAGCACATCTCCCCTACTCCACCATCACAGGTGCTTGCTCTTACTTGGAACTATTATATGTGGTTGCGTTTTCCATGTGATGTCTAGTTTGTATTGCTTCTGATTATGTTGAATTACATCTACATAGCTTACAACTTATAGCCGCAACGATCACTTACCCATAAGACACATTTAACTTGGGACTGTGATGTAGGTTGCCTCTTGCATTGTCTTCTAGCTTGTACTACTTCTAATTTCTTGAAATGGCACTTACGACGAGACACTTTTTACCTGATAGAGTGATATTGGTTGCATGTTCATATGGTGCCTAGCTTTCATTTCTTCTAATTTTGTTGAAATGTCTTCCGCTTACTGTTTTTTCATACATATTCCATCATGCTATCGTACGTGTGAATATGAAAAGCTGTCTTTTTTTGTATATATTCCATCCTCCTATCCTGTGCTTGCCTTACATCAAAGTAGTGTTCGTCTGTATCATGCATCAACCAGTTATGCAGAGCTAATTTTATTCATCTTCTTGTGGTTTTAACTTCATAAGGCAATATCAGAAAATAGAAAGGAAAAGAGTAAGTTAGGGGATGTTGGTGGTCCTCCGCACCGACGCAAACAGAGACTCTCTAGATTTGCCACTACTACTGCTAATGAAGTTGAAGTCCCAAGTCTACATGATGAGTTCATCTCCCGTACTCCACCATCGCAGGTGCTTGCTCTAAGTTGACAGTGTGATAATTGGTTTCATGTTGCATATGTTGTCTAGCCTGTATTTCTTCTATTTTGATTAAATTGCACCTGCTGAGTTTATACGTTATACATGTGCATATGACATGGCTTTCTGTGTCTAGAATACACTGCATCTATCTATCATACCATGTTCTTACATCAAAGTACTGCTGTTGTGTATCCCACATCAGTCACTCATGATTGGACACTTTTAACATGGCGGTTTGATAGTGGTTGCATCTTGCATTGATTTCTACGTTGTACTGCTTCTAATTTTTCGAATTTCCACTTATGACAAGACACTTTTAACTTGGCAGAGTAATATTGGTTGCATCTATCATATGGTGTCTAGCTTGCATTACTTCTATTTTCTTGAATATCCTTCTGCTTAGTTTGCACATCGTAGCTGTGAATATGTCATGTCGTCCTGTTTTCCTTACATATTCCATCCTCTTACAGTTGTCTTACATCAAAGTATTGCTTGTCTGTATCATGCATCAATGAGTTCTGAAGACCGATTTTATTCTTTTGTGTTGTGGGTACAGCTTGACATGGCAAAGTCAAAAAAGAGCAAGGAAAATAATATAGTAGGGAGTGCTGTTACTCGTCGGGTGAAACGAAAAAGGATCTGTCGTCGAGATTCTGCTGGTACTTATAGTGCAGTAGAAGGTCCGAGTCCACCGGCTAAATCTACAAACACAGTATCACTTGCTCCACCAGCTGCAACATCCGCTTTAACTGTACCAGCATCTCAACGAGTTACTCGTTCGTTTGCTCCGGAATTGGCCAGTTCCCAAGCTGCCTTCACACCTAACACTACTTCCGAAGCACTGCTGACACAACATGACTTGTCAAGATCAGATGAACCTCATGAGCATCAACACCAAGACGGTACCTGACCGAGTCAAGTTGCAGTTGCATGCTCCTTTATATGTACTCTCACAGTTTGATGTACACTAACACTTTCCATATTCGTTGTTGAACTAGCACCACGGCGCAAGCGGAAATAGACATCGGGGATAATGCTTGACAGATTAACAAAATCTAAAGGAGGAAGAATGGAGATCCATTTTGAGGCAGGTTTAAAAAGGCCACGTGATGCTATAGAGTCAGCCAAGTTAGTATCAGAGGCAGTCGTTGCTGTTAGGTGTCATGCATGTATCCTCCGAACGTGGATCCAATACAGGAATGAGAAAGACAATACCCAGTTTAACACCTTCCTTGACCATTTACCCGTAAGTAATGTTATTCATCGCAATTAGTAATACTGTCTTGCTCTGTCCCATACTTTCTAGCTTCCTCCTAATAAGACTCACATTCTTTTTTCAACAGATGAGGTTCAAGTTGGATCCGAAAGATGATGCAAATAAACAAGCATGCACTCATGTTTTTTAGTCTGCTCTGCGACATATCGGTACCACCTTAGAAAATCTCACTTTGAAGGCAAGGCTAACAATGAAATCGCCCAAACATCTCCAGTGGAATATATTACAGATGAAGACTGGACAGGCCTCATTTAACACTGGTCTGATCCAAAGTATCAGGTAGGCTATATATATTTGATCAGACCACATATTGAACTTGTATTTATGTATGTGCCTTACAAGTGTATCTTCTTCTAGGCTAACTGTTTGAAGAACAAAACCAACCGTTCTAAAGTGAAATTCCAACAGACAACAGGATCTCATAGCTATATTGCACACTGCGAGGCTCTTGTAAATAGCTGCTACTTCTTTCTTTTTTTGTGCCATATTATCGTATCTATATTGACTTGTTCCAAATACAGAGGAAAGCTCGTGCAGACCAAAAATAACCAGAACCGAATGCAGTGCAAATCTTCAAGGATTGCCACACCAGCAAGATGAAGGGCATGAGCACACCAGTTCAAGCCGTTGTTGTAAGTCCTTACTCCTCCTGCCTTGAACTGATTGGTACTGTGGTGTGTTCATTTAACTACTTGGTTTGCAGCCAATGTCAGTTACTCTGTTCACTTTTATACACAATTGTCTTAACGTATCATTTCACCTTACATGGTTTAAAAGAGATGAAGGATATTCTTTTGGTCTTGATCTGTAATCTAGTTGTTATGTTCACGTGCGCACACAATGATAAAATAGCCTGTTTATTTTATATCTGTTTGCCCATGATACGAATGATGTCATACTATGTTCATCCTACTTTAAACCATGTCTCTTTATCCTTAGATGTCAACGAATGTGAGGAAATAGACAATACAGTAGGCATGCTACATGGACATATGTTCCGAAAGTGATTTTATTATGTAGTTGGCACTACAATACATGCTAATGTATTACAGTAGTTCACCAAAATAAGTTATGTATAAATGTTTAACCTACTTTGTTTGTTTTGTCTCATTAGTAACTTATCTGGTACACTAATCTACAAGTTCAAACTTTCAGGAAGCTATGGAACAAATGATTGAACAACCACAACCACCTGAAGGTGACAAGGCTACCACAGGCACAATGTCACCTCTTGCTGCAGTGCGTCAGTATCTCTCCACTAATAGTGCAAAAAGCACCTTCATGCGTAATTCTGGGTTGGTTGTCAAGGTAACCTCGTCCAAATCGCCTACTGAACAAAATCTTCCTGCTAGACAGAGTGACATATATGTGCTCCAGACACAAGTCCAATCCCTAATGGACGTCGTTTCGGAAACAAGAATAGTGGTTGACAAATGTCGTCAAGATATGAATGGTTTTGAAACCAGACTATCAGACATTCGCTTCGTCGTTCAAGAGCAATGGCGGAAAAAAGGTGAAGATCGTGCTGCTCCATCAGATTCTATAGCCTGAAACATTAGCACTCAGGTCAAAGGATTTGTGCTTCTATACATCTGATGGTGCTTTTATCTGGAATGACTGTAAACTTTATGCCAACAGGCCTTTTGTTGTATGGTTGGAATTTATTTTGTTGTGATACAACATTTATGATGCTGCCACAAGCTGCAGTAATTACGACGCTATTTTTGTATAGTGTAGGTTTATCTTAGTAATGTATTCAGCCAAAAGCTTCGTAGGAGCCCAACATGCCAACATTCGTCGGGCCCATTCCAATTGGGCTAAAAACGGTTACGGTCTGAAATTGGCATGTAGCCCACTAAAAATATTTGGGCCTAAATCAGCATAAGCTTTCATATTTTTCTGGTAGGCCTGTGCCCGTAGTCAGGCCTAAACATAATTTGGGCCCTCAGTAAAAATAGGCCGTTTACAGGTGTAAATATCTTGAGCCCATAAATAACATGGGCCTTTAATAGACCGAAAGTGAGATTGGGCCCTGATTGTGCCAAATAACCCACTGGTCTTAGCAGGCCGAAATGGTGGCCCATTTACGATGCGGATCTTTGACAGGACGAAATTCGGACGGGCCGTAAATGCGCCGACCAAATACACGGGCCTTTAACAGGCCGGAACTTCGGTCGGGCTCGTTTATCGTCATTTTTATATGGGCCGTTAGTGGGCTCGATATGACGTTGGGCCACATATGGCCCATGGTTTTCGTCCGGCGTTAACAGGCCAAAAATGACAACAGGCCGAAAGTGGCCCAGATCTATAGTGGGCCTTTAACAGGCCGAATGTCGGACATGGCCGAATATGACCCAAATCCTTCACGGTCGTTTATGGGCCGAAAGTTTTGATGGCCTGTAAATGGGCCCAAATGAAGCAGGACCTTTAACAGGCCAGAAATACACCGGGCCGTAATTCGGCCCAATTACTTAGCGGACTGTTAACGGGCCAGAAGTGACCATGGGCCGCGTTGATGACAAGTTTAGGACAGGCCGTTGATAGGCCGATTTGACAGAGAATGTTGGGCCTTTAGCTGGGCCGGCCCATTATGGTCTGCATAATCTTGTGGGCCTTTAGTTGGGTCGGCCCATTGTGGTCTGCAAAATCTTGTGGGCCTTTAGCTGGGACGGCCCATTATGGTCTGCAAAATCGTGTGGGCCTTTAGCTGGGCTGGCCCATTATGGTCCGCTAAAATTTGTGGGCCTTTAGCTCAGTCGGCCCATTATGGTCTGCAAAATCTTGTGGGCCTTTAGCTGGGTCGGCCCATTATGGTCCGCTATATCTTATGGGCCTTCGGTTGGGCCGGCCCATTTAAACTTTATGGGCCACTTTTGGGCCGGTCCATGTGTCAACATATCATAGGCCCATCTCGACCGTTGGATGAGTGACATCTGTGCCAACGCGGAGCTGACGCGTGGATTCGTCAGCCAATGAGAATTTTCCACGTGGAAAATCGACATTTTGTCGTGGCTGTTAGCGGGTTATCGGATCCAAAAACCGGACCCGATATGTTAACGGCGGTTAACGGCGTCCCATTACGGTGGATGCCACGTGTCGGTCACCCTTGACGAAAGCAATTCTATGACGCGCGATTTATCGTCATGGAAGTGGACACTTCCGTGATGATAATTTTGGTAATGTCATGGAACACTTCTACGACAGCACATGTATGACTATCTTGATTCTCTCATAAAATCGTCATGGATGTACAAGCATGATAGAAAACGCGACCTACTGTGACAAACACGTATCATCACGGAAGTGTATTTTTTTCGTAGTGTTAGCTCATTTTGAGATAGAGCTTTGCTCATCCATACGGATCTCCTCCTCGTGAGAGGCCGCCGCCTCTTTGGAGAAGATCCATCTTGGATTCAAGACCCCCTCGTGGGAAGATCCGTCTAGGATATGACACGTCTCCAATGTATCAATAATTTTTTATTGTTCCATGCTATTATATTACTTGTTTTGGATGTTTAATGGGCTTTACTATACACTTATATATTATTTTTGGGACTAACCTATTAACCAGAGGCCCAGCCCAAATTGTTGTTTTTTTGCCTATTTCAGTGTTTCGCAGAAAAGGAATATCAAACGAAGTCCAAACGGAATGAAACATTCGGGAGAGTTATTTTTGGAATAAACGTAATCTAGGAGACTTGGAGTGGATGTCAAGGAACAAACAAGGAAGCCACGAGGCAGGGAGGCGCGCCCAGGGGGGTAGGCACGCCCCCCACCCTCTTGGGCCCCTCGTGGCTCCCCTGACCGACTTCCTTCATCTATATATATATATATATATATATATATCCATATACCCTGAAAACATCCGGGAGCACCACGAAACCCTATTTCCACCGCCGCAACCTTCTGTACCCATGAGATCCCATCTTGGGGCCTTTTTCGGCGCTTCGCCGGAGGGGGAATCAATCACGGAGGGCTTCTACATCAACACCATAGCCTCTCCGATGAAGTGTGAGTAGTTTACCACAGACCTTCAGGTCCATAGTTATTAGCTAGATGGCTTCTTCTCTCTCTTTGAATTTCAATACAAAGTTCTCCTTGATCTTCTTGGAGATCTATTCGATGTAACTCTTTTTGCGGTGTGTTTGTCGAGATCCAGTGAATTGTGGGTTTATGATCAAGATTATCTATGAACAATATTTGAATATCCTCTGAATTCTTTTATGCATGATTGGTTATCTTTGCAAGTCTCTTCAAATTATCAGTTTGGTTTGGCCTACTAGATTGATCTTTCTTGCAATGGGAGAAGTGCTTAGCTTTGAGTTAAATCTTGCGGTGTCCTTTCCCAGTGATAGTAGGGGCAGCAAGGCACGTATTGTATTGTTGCCATCGAGGATAAAAAGATGGGGTTTATATCATATTGCTTGAGTTTATCCCTCTACATCATGTCATCTTGCCTAATGCGTTACTCTGTTCTTATGAACTTAATACTCTAGATGCATGCTGGATAGCGGTCGATGTGTGGAGTAATAGTAGTAGATGCAGAATCGTTTCGGTCTACTTGTCGCGGACGTGATGCCTATATACATGATCATGCCTATATATTCTCATAACTATGCACTTTTCTATCAATTGCTCGGCAGTAATTTGTTCACCCACCGTAATACTTATGCTATCTTGAGAGAAGCCACTAGTGAAACTTATGGCCCCCGGGTCTATTTTCCATCATATAAGTTTCCGATCTACTTTATTTTGCAATCTTTACTTTCCAATCTATATCATAAAAATACCAACAATATTTATCTTATTATTATCTCTATCAGATCTCATTTTTGCAAGTGGCCGTGAAGGGATTGACAACCCCTTTATCGCATTGGTTGCAAGGTTCTTATTTGTTCGTGTGGGTACGAGGGATTTGCGTGTAGCCTCCTACTGGATTGATACCTTGGTTCTAAAAAACAAAGGGAAATACTTACGCTACTTTACTGCATCACCCTTTCCTCTTAAAGGGAAAACCAACACAGTGTTCAAGAGGTAGCAGGATACCATCAATACCTCCTCTTGGAGATGAACCTTACTGAGGGAGTCCCGGACTAGGGGTGTCCGGATAGCCGAACTATCATCATCGGCCGGACTCCAAGACTATGAAGATACAAGATTGAAGACTTCGTCCCGTGTCCGGATGGGACTTTCCTTGGCGTGGAAGGCAAGCTTGGCGATACGGATATGTAGATCTCCTACCATTGTAACCGACTTTGTGTAACCCTAGCCCTCTCCGGCGTCTATATAAACCGAATGGCTTTAGTCCATAGGACGAACAACAATCATACCATAGGCTAGCTTCTAGGGTTTAGCCTCCTTGATCTCGTGGTAGATCCACTCTTGTAACACATATCATCAATATTAATCAAGCAGGACGTAGGGTTTTACCTCCATCAAGAGGGCCCGAACCTGGGTAAAACATCATTGTCCCTCATCTCCTGTTACCATCTGCCTAGACGCGCAGTTCAGGACCCCCTACCCGAGATCCGCCGGTTTTGACACCGACATTGGTGCTTTCATTGAGAGTTCCTCTGTGTCGTCACCGATAGGCTCGATGGCTTCTTCGACCATCATCAACGATGCAGTCCAGGGTGAGACCTTTCTCCCCGGACAGATCTTCGTATTCGGCGGCTTTGCACTGCGGGCCAATTCGCTTGGCCGTATGGAGCAGATCGAAAGCTACACCCCTGGCCGTCAGGTCAGATTTGGAAGTTTGAACTTCACGGCTGACATCCTCGGGGACTTGATCCTCGATGGATTCGAGCCACAGTCGAGCGTGCCGCGCTGTCACGGCGAGCATGATTTAGCTCTGCAGCCGGACAGTACCCTGGAGGCCGCACTCGAACCCGCTCCGATCTTCAATTCGGAGCCGGCTGCGCAGATCGAGGACGGATGGCTAGACACCGCCTCGGGGGCTGCAACCTCTACGGCGATGGAGCCGAACAATGACCTTGTCCCTCATGAAGCTCGTGACTCCGAGGTGTCGGACTCCTTGCCGGACTCCGAACCTCCCGCGCCCTCTCCAATCGAATCCGATCGGGCGCCAATCATGGAGTTCATCGCAGCGGACATCTTTCAACACTCACCTTTTGGCAACATCTTGAGTTTGCTAAAGTATCTCTTGTTATCAGGAGAGCCCTGGCCGGACTGCGGTCAGGACGGTTGGGATGTGGACGACAAAGAAATTCAAAGCCCACCCACCACCCACTTGGTAGCCGCCGTCGACGATCTAACCGACATGCTAGACTACGACTCCGAAGACATCGACGGTATGGACGAAGATGCCGGAGACAACCAAGAACCAGTGCCTACCGGGCACTGGAAAGCCACCTCATCATATGACATATACATGGTGGATATCCCAAAGGATGGGAATGGCGAAGGAACAGAGGAGGATGACCCCTCCAAGAAACAGCCCAAGCGCCGGCGTCAGCCGCGCCGCTCTAAATCCCGCCACAGCAAGAATGAAGATTCCGGCACCGGAGATAATAATATACCGGACAGTGCCGAAGACAACCCACTCCAGCAAGATCCAGCGCAGGAGGATGGAGACGCCAGCCCTCATGAGAGAGCGGCAGAAGAAGAGGTAGAGGATTATATGCCTCCCTCCGGAGACGAAGCAAGCCTCGATGACGATGAATTCGTCGTGCCTGAGGATCCCGTCGAATAAGAGCGTTTTAAACGCAGGCTTATGGCCACGGCGAACAGCCTCAAGAAAAAGCAGCAACAGCTTAGAGTTGATCAAGATCTGCTAGCCGACAGATGGACTGAAGTCCTCGCGGCCGAAGAGCATGAGCTCGAACGCCCCTCCAAAAGCTACCCTAAACGCAAGCTGCTACCCCGATTAGAGGAGGAAGCGTATGAACCCGCATCACCAGGAGACAATACGGCTGACCGACCACCCCGTGGTCGCGACAGAGAGGCCTCTAGGCCCTTCACTAGACCCGTACCCCGGCATCGCTTCAAAAGCACAAGGCCACAGGGGAACGCTCTGGACTTGCGAGATATATTGGAGGATAAGGCAAGACAATCAAGATCGATCTATGGATCGCGTGGGCACCCCACGGTATGTGACGACAGCCGTCGCGCCGGACACAGTAAGTCCGGCTGGGTCGAACAAAACAGACAAAGTTCTTCTGAGCTCCGTCGTGATATCGCCCAGTACAGAGGCGCCGCACACCCACTATGCTTCACAGATGAAGTAATGGATCATCAAATCCCCGAAGGGTTTAAACTCGTGAATATCGAATCTTACAATGGCACAACAGACCCCGCGGTTTGGATCGAAGACTATCTTCTTCACATCCACATGGCCCACGGTGACGATCTTCACGCCATCAAATATCTCCCCCTCAAGCTTAAAGGACCAGCCCGGCATTGGCTTAACAGCTTGCCAGCAGAGTCAATTGGGAGTTGGGAAGACCTGGAAGCCGCATTCCTCGATAACTTCCAAGGCACGTATGTGCGACCACCAGACGCTGACGACCTAAGCCACATAATTCAACAGCCAGACGAATCGGCCAGACAATTCTGTACACGGTTCTTAACCAAGAAAAAACAAATCGTCGACTGTCCGGATGCGGAGGCCCTCGCGGCCTTCAAGCATAACATCCGCGACGAGTGGCCTGCCCGGCACCTGGGACAGGAAAAGCCGAAATCCATGGCAGCCCTCACATCACTCATGACCCGCTTCTGTGCGGGTGAGGACAGCTGGCTAGCACGCAGCAACAACCTCAGCAAAAATTCTGGCAGTCCGGATTTCAAGGACCAAAATGGCAGGTCGCGTCATAACAAAAACAAGCGCCGCATCAACGGCGACAATAGTGAGGATACGGTAGTCAATGCCGGATTCAGAGGCTCTAAACCCGGTCAGCGGAAAAAGCCATTCAAAAGAACTGCTCCGGGTCCGTCCAATTTGGACCGAATACTCGACCACTTGCGCCAGATACACGGCACCCCCGAAAAGCCAGCTAACCACACCAATAGGGACTGTTGGGTATTCAAGCAGGCAGGCAAGTTAATTGCCGAAAACAATGACAATGGGCTGCATAGCGATGACGAGGAAGAGACCCGACCACCGAACAATAGAGGACAGAAGGGTTTCCCCCCACAGGTGCGGACGGTGAACATGATATACACAACGCACATACCTAAAAGGGAGCGAAAGCATGCACTCAGGGATGTATACGCGATGGAGCCAGTCGCCTCGAAGTTCAATCCATGGTCCGCCTGCCTGATCACTTTCGACCGAAGGGACCACCCCACCAGCATCCGCCACGGCGGATTCGCCGCATTGGTCTTAGACCCAATCATCGATGGATTTCACCTCACCAGAGTCCTGATGGACGGCGGCAGCAGCCTGAACCTGCTCTATCAGGATACAGTGCGCAAAGTGGGCATAGACCCCTCAAGGATTAAACCTACCAAGACGACCTTTAAAGGCGTCATACCAGGTGTAGAAGCCAATTGTACAGGCTCAGTTACACTGGAAGTCGTCTTTGGATCCTCGGATAACTTCCGAAGCGAGGAGTTCATCTTCGACATAGTCCCGTTCCGCAGCGGCTATCATGCCTTGCTCGGACGTACCGCGTTTGCAAAGTTCAACGCGGTTCTGCACTATGCATACCTCAAGCTCAAGATGCCAGGCCCTCGAGGAGTGATCACGGTCAACGGAAACACTGAACGTTCTCTCCGAACAGAGGAACACACAATGGCTCTCGCGGCAGAAGTACAATGCAACCTCTTAAGGCAATTCTCGAGTCCGGCCGTTAAGCGGCCGGACATAACTAAGCGCGCCCGGAGTAACCTACAACAAGACCACCTGGCACGTTCCGAGCACGCGTAGTAGTGCGGCCCCAACCCCAGCCCCTGCAAAATGTCAAAATAGGTCCTTCGCGTACACCATTACGCTCTGAAGATACCATGGGCATGGGGAGAGGGGCACGACCACGATAAGCCCAGACTGCGGCTCAACCACACCAGGGGCTCTCAAGTGTGTCGTTCTTTTTTTCTTTTTACCTTTTATTTTTTACCCACAGGACTCCGTTCGTCAGAAGCCCTGTCCGGCAGCAGACCTGCCGAACTCATGATGCAACAGCCAGGGAAGGATAAAGGCTACAACGAATATACAGGTGGTCTCCATTACGAGCATTTTTATACACCAATCCGCAGCCTACCCCTGGAGGGGGACATGTTTAACAGTCCCATCCCTTGCTTATCGCACTATTTGTATCGTTCTGCATTCATAGCAGCACTTACTGAATAAAACAATGCAGCACCTTTTTGCTTATAATTGCATTTCTTTTCATGCATATGTTCATTTACGACATGTCGCATCCGTACACTTTGGTATGGTTAAAACACACCAGGGGCTTATGTTTCCCGCATCATGGTGTGATAAGTCCGAACACTTTCACAAGTGCGGCACCCCGAACTTATAGCATTATATGCATCGGCTCCGAATCATGTCTTGGGTCAATAGTTGGGTTTGCCCGGCTCCCATGTTTTGGTACCTTACGTTCCGTTATATCGGCTAAGGTAGCACTGGGAGAACCACTGCGATTGCGCCCCAGTTGAGCTGGGTTAACGCCTCAGTGGAGAAAGCTAAAACTGACCGTCATGATGAGGCGAGAGCCGGTCGCTGTTCGAAGAGGTTTTTGCGAGTCCTTAAAGACTTATGCCGCTTAGAGCGAGGAGCTGGATCTTGTCCGGCCCAGGCGTGGATAGCGCCCCAAATTTGGCCTTCCGAAGACTAGGGGCTTCGCCGAAATTTAAAATTATAGAATTCTATGGCTAAGTGAGAGTGTTCAAGCATTATAAGTCCGGTTGCCTTGTTCGCTGTGTTGAGCGCCTCCCTAGATGGACCCAAAAATGGGAACAAGAGTGCTCAAGTTTATCCCGAAGACCCCAGCACTCGTGGCATGGGGGCTGAAGCCGATGACTTGCCATCTCTCAGATTTGATAAACAGCCGCACAGAAGGTAATATTTTAAATTAACAAGCATTGCTTAGCGCATATGAACTAAGTTTTCAGCGCACAGGATAACAAAATGCAAGTCTACTAAAAAATTACATCTTTGGAGCACTCCCCCGCAATAGTGTGGGCGCCCTTCAGCACACTCTTATAATACATCTCGGGCGTGCGATGCTCCTTGCCCTCTGGTGGCGGGTCCGTCACAAGCTTCTGGGCATCCATCTTGCCCCAGTGCACCTTTGCGCGGGCAAGGGCCCGACGGGCACCCTCAATACAGGTGGAGTGCTTGATGACTTCAACCCACGGGCACGCATCCACCAGCCGCCGCACCAGGCCGAAGTAGCTCCCAGGCATGGCCTCCTTAGGCCACATCCGAACTATGAGGCCCTTCATGGCCTGTTCGGCCGCCTTGTGGAGCTCGACCAGCTGCTTCAGCTGGTCGCTAAGGGGCACCGGATGTCCGGCCTCAGCATACTGAGACCAGAAGACCTTCTCCGTCGAGCTCCCCTCCTCGGCCCGGTAGAATGCGGCAGCATCGGACACACTGCGAGGAAGATCTACGAACGCTCCTGGAGAGCTCCGAATTCGGGTAAGCAACAGGTAATTAACACTCACATGCTTACTTTGCATGAAAAATGCCTTACCCGCTGCTATTTTCTTCACCGCCTCAATCTCCTGGAGGGCCTTGTAGGCTTCGGCCTTAGCGGCTTTGGCACTCTCAAGAGCCGTTGCAAGCTCAGACTCTCGAGTCTTCGAGTCACGCTCCAGGCTCTCATGTTTTTTCACGAGATCCTGGAGCTCTTGCTGTACCTCCGCCACCCGCGCCTCCTGCTTCTCTCGCTCGGTGCGCTCTGCGGCCGCATTGTGTTCGGCCGCGGCCACCGCCTCTTTCAGGGTCACCACCTTGTTAGTGGCCCCTACAATACCCACGTTATCCTTGTCATTCTTTTGCAACCAAAATCCTTTTCTGTAAGGTACAATTTTAATAAGGTGTTACTCACCTTGCTTGTCCTCGAGCTGCTTCTTGGCACGGCCGAGCTCGTTCTCGGACCGCTCGAGGTTTTCCTTCAAAGTATTGACCTCCGCAGTCAGTGCGGCAGAGGTCAGCAGCGCAGCCTGCAATCCCATATTAACATATTTATTATGACTCCTGCGTATATCTTTTTAGATCCTCGGTCCGACTTTTCTTTCCGAACACCGACCCGAGCATCAGGGGCTACTGTCTATGCGGTACCATTCTATACATATTGAAATTCTTACCTCAAAGCCTGTTAGAAGGCTGCTGCAGGCTTCGGTCAGCCCGCTCTTGGCAAGCTGCACCTTCTGAATCACCGCACTCATAACGGTGCGGTGTTCCTCTTTGATGGAGGCGCCATTCAGCGCCTCCAGCAAGCTATCCGGCGCCTCCGGTTGGACGGAGGCTGCCGGCATCACGGTCTTGCCCTTCTTACGAAGGGGTCGCCCGCCGGACTCCGGAGCCACTGTGGGTTCCGGGGCCGAGTCCGGTGCAAAGTCCGGGAGGTTGTCCTGCGACACCTCCGGGGCCCTCTCCTCCTGGTGGGTCCCTTCCCGGGATCCCACCTCAGCATCGTCCGCGTCACGGGGGGTGGAGGCAGTCAGAAGAGAATCCATATCCGACGCACCTAAGGACCCGCTCGATGAAGCGGGAAGATCATCCTTAGGCGGACTGCAGTGTTGTATGCGGCATTAGAAAGACATTATGTGGCGAAAAATATAAACCTTGAAGTTATTCGAGAGTCCGGATACTTATGATCTCGCCAGGGGCTTGGCCCTTGGAGGCCAGTCCTCGTCGTCGTCACTGGCGTTGGCGGAGCAGTCCGGGGGAAGAGTTTTTCCCTTCTTGGACCCTTCGGCCTCCCTTGTTGGGGAGGCCTTCCTTTTCTTCCCTCCCCCCGCTGGGGGAGAGGCTTTCTTCTTCTCCTCCTCGCCTTGGTGGGAGGAGTCGGCCTCGGATTCATCATCCGATAGCACCTGAAAATGGGAACTCTTCCGAGTCCCCGTGGCCTTCTTCTTGGCCTTCTTCTCCGGCACCACGTGGGGTGCCGGAGCCAGCAGCCCTGTTAGGCGGGCGTCCGCTGGGTCCTCTGGCAATGGGGTCGGACAGATAGTCCGTTCGACCTTCGCCAGCCAGTCCTGTCAAAGGTAAAGGGAGTTTAGATCCCGCATAGAGTCAAACTATGGAAAACAAGTGGCAAAATTAGTTACCTCGTCGGCTGGATGCTGCGAGCGGAATCCGCGATCTTTGGTAGCGGATGCGGGAGCCTCGGTGCCCTTGAACAGCACCTTCCAGACATCTTCGTACGTAGCGTCGAAGAGCCCGCTCAGAGTCTGGTGCTGTGCCGGATCGAACTCCCACATGTTGAAGCCCCGTCGTTGGCACGGGAGAATCCGGCAGATGAGCATGACCTGGACTATGTTGACAAGCTTGAGCTTCTTGTCCACTAGCTTCTGGATACAGGCTTGGAGTCCGGTCAGCTCCTCCGAATCCCCGCAGATCCGGCCACTCTCTTTCCAGGAGGTGAGCCGTGTAGGGATGCCAGATCTAAATTCGGGGGTCGCCGCCCAATCAGGGTCACGCGGCTCGGTGATATAGAACCACCCCGATTGCCACCCCTTAATGGTTTCCACGAAAGTGCCCTCCAGCCATGTAACATGGGACATCATGCCCACCATGGCGCCTCCGCACTCCGCTTGGCTGCCCTTCACAACCTTCGGCTTGACACTGAAGGTCTTGGGCCACAAGCCGAAGTGGGGCTGGATGCAGAGGAAGGCCTCGCACACGACGATAAATGCCGAGATGTTGAGGATGAAATTCGGGGCCAGATCATGGAAATCTAGGCCATAGTAGAACATGAGCCCCCGGACAAAGGGATGAAGTGGGAAGCCCAGTCCGCGGAGGAAATGGGGAAGAAATATTACCCTCTCATGGGGCCTGGGGGTGGGGATGAGCTCTCCCTCGTCGGGGAGCCGGTGCGCGATGTCGCTGGACAAATATCCGGCGTCGCGCAGCTTCTGGATCTGCCCCTCCGTGACGGAGGAGGCCATCCACTTGCCTCCTGCTCCGGACATAGTTGGAGAAGGTTGAGGTGAGAAGTGCGGACTTGGGCGCTGGAGCTCGAGTTCACGGAGATGGATAAGCCAAGGAGGAATAAGGCGCAGGTAAAAGGGTTGGATCTTTATCCCCTTATATGGGCGGACAAAAACATGTGTCCCCACCGGCCTGGTAAAACTCGCTTATCTCCCAAGCGTCACAATCAATGGCGCGGTTGGGTTACCCACGTCTGTATTGATGGGAATCCCGGAATAAGGGGAACACGATCTCTGCTTCGACAAGACGTGCCAAGGAAATCGCTTCGCTAAACGCGCGGAGGTGGAACAATAAAAACAATTTGAGTAAAGGCTTGGTAGTGGTATGACGTCACACCACCAAATACGTCAGCAGATTGAACTTGTGTAATATTATTCTCTCTACAGTGGTACATGGAATTTATTTTTGCAGAGCCGGACACTATCCTGATGTTCACAATCTTCTATAAATTATTCGGAGGAAGAACCCGCCTTGCAATGCCGAAGACAACATGCGCGCCGGACTCGTCGTCATTGAAGCCTGGTTCAGGGGCTACTGACGGAGTCCCGGACTAGGGGGTGTCCGGATAGCCGAACTATCATCATCGGTCGGACTCCAAGACTATGAAGATACAAGATTGAAGACTTCGTCCTGTGTCCGGATGGGACTTTCCTTGGCGTGGAAGGCAAGCTTGGCAATACGGATATGTAGATCTCCTACCATTGTAACCGACTTTGTGTAACCCTAGCCCTCTCCGGTGTCTATATAAACCGGATGGCTTTAGTCCATAGGACGAACAACAATCATACCATAGGCTAGCTTTTAGGGTTTAGCCTCCTTGATCTCGTGGTAGATCCACTCTTGTAACACATATCATCAATATTAATCAAGCAGGACGTAGGGTTTTACCTCCATCAAGAGGGCCCGAACCTGGGTAAAACATCGTGTCCCACGTCTCCTGTTACCATCCGCCTAGACGCGCAGTTCGGGACCCCCTACCCGAGATCCGCTGGTTTTGACACCGACACTTACCTTGTATCTTTCCCTTTGTTGTTCATGTACCCTTGTGGATCTTGTGTGTTTGATTGTCTAGTGGATGTGTGAATGGACTTGTTCTTGAGTGTTTTCCCTTGTGATTTCTCCCCGTTCTTCCCCGTGTTCTTCATGTTCTTCGAGGGATCCCACTCCAATCGTGAAAGATCGACCTACACCAGGTTAGCCCCGTATCAACCTGGCTGGGCAAGCACTCCTACCAGTGTTGCTTCTGCTGGTGGCGACGACGGGCATGATCCTCGACGGCGATGGCAACAAGGACGACGATGACGATGATGACGACGATGTATATTTTGTGTAGTTAGGGCTTGAAAACAATCTTATGGTATGTATATTTTGGTGAGGTTGTTTATACTAACCCCTCACGGGGATCCTCGCGGTGATCGTGGTGGTAGGATTACACCCTCTTGTGGATGTGGTGGTAGGATGACACCAAAGTAGTGGTAAGTTGAACTTGCTATGATCATGCATGCTTACTAATGCTCTTATGCTCCATTGCTTGCTCCTAGAATTCTTCATTGCCTACTGTTTCTGTGTTCCAATGCTTGTTGCTTCAACTTATTGCTCATTTACACTGCTAGGGCAAGTGGTATACGGTGTTCGAAGGTAGGGTTTCAGGGGTTTACAGTTAATGTGAAGCTTGCAACAAACAAGTTTCAGGGTACGGCGACAGCCACAGAGGGTTTAAGACTAGGCAGGCGGCAGAAGATGCTTACTCCAAGTATATGTGAGAGCATTCATGCAACAAGGATGAGGTTGGCAAGGTCGATCGTCCATTAGGGCTAAAGAACTTCATCATCTTCGTCCAGTTCATCGTCATAGCACTGTCGTGATGTTGGTGTGCTCATTGTGATTGTGTGTAAGGTGTAGTAGTATTGGTAAGCTCACCAAGTAGGGTACAAGGTGAGCACAACTCTATGCTCGTATGTAACCAAACAACATGAACTCATCTTACCACATACCATGTGATAGGGGCAAAGGTGTCCCGTCTTTCGATGAGATGATGGATATCGCTTTGGTGGAAGTCGACTTTGACGATCCGACTACGAACGTGCGAGGATGTCGCGCCTTAGCAATCGCTAAACCAACTCCGAGAGGTTATTGACCACGCCGGAGCACGATCAACCTGACCACGAGGGTCTGTTTCCTGCAAGCAAATGAAGAACAAGCAAGAAACTGAGATTGCAATCTGGATATTGCGAATATAAGATGAAAGCTTTATTGATAAAGGTGGGGTTCTATGACGCCTTTGTCTGGTCGTTGAACACAAATGAAGTACGCGAAGTTGCAGCTATGGCGAACTTTAATCTAAACAAAACCCAAAGTATAAACGGTGCCCTAAGGGCTGTATATATGGAGGAAGAGAGGGGAAATTTCGTGGCCCTTGGTGGAGGGGTCCGAAATCAACCCTATCTCTTGTTTCCCCACACATACGGACTCTAAAAATAGCCTATACTAATGTATTTCGAAATTACATGGGCCTGGCCCAATAAAAAGGTGACGCCGCACCTATAATAGCCTCTGGACGAAATTTATGAAGTGGCATCTTGTATATTTCGTCCAAGGCTTCATGCACTCGTTATGGTGGCTTCAAAGACCTGAAATCATCACTCGTAACTCCGTTCTTGTTCCCCTTGTGCATGCCATCATCTCCATGCTTTCTCTTGCTCCAATGTTCATCCTTCTCCAAGCTAGGCCCTTCATTTGTAAGCAAAACAAATGTATCCAATTTAGGCAGCATCATATTCTCATGAACATTAGAATCATTACCAAGAAATGAAAGTACCTGGTAATTTAGTTGGCGTGGGCGAGCTCTAGTAATTGGTCCAGTGTGTATAGCAGCAGGGGCTGTGGGTGTAACAATGGTATTGATGTCCTCATCATCCTTCCCTTCTTGAAATGAAGTCGTCCTCGACAGAAGTTCATCTTCCTCACCCAAATAAGGCTTCAAATCTGCAATGTTAAAAGTGGGACTAACCCCAAAATCTGCAGGCAGCTCAAGCAGCACGTAGCATTAGCTTTGATTTGCGCAAATCAGGAAATCTATCTTTACGCAATTGTAACCAAACAAGATCTCCAGGTGCAAACACAACATGTTTTCTACCCTTATCTCCAGCAAGTTTATATCTAGCATTCATACGCTCAATGTTTTCCTTAGTTAACTCATGCATTTTGAAAACCAATTCAGCATGTTGTTTAGCATCAAAATTAACCTTCTCCGAAGATGGAAGAGGCAACAAATCAATAGGTGCACGAGGTAGGAAACCATACACAACTTCAAAAGGGCACATCTTAGTAGTAGAATGCAATGAACGATTATAAGCAAATTCAATATGAGGCAAGCATTCCTCCCACATTTTCTTATTATTCTTCAAAACAGCCTTAAGCATAGTAGACAATGTTCTATTGACTACTTCAGTTTGTCCATCAGTTTGGGGGTGACAAGTAGTACTAAAAAGCAGTTTAGTCCCCAACTTAGCCCATAAACATCTCGAAAAGTGGCTAAGAAATTTAGTATCACGATCTGAAACAATAATATTTGGCACACCATGCAAACGAATAATTTCACGAAAGAACAAATCAGCAACATTAACAGCATCATCGCTTTTATGACATGGTATAAAGTGTGCCATTTTCGAGAATCTATCCACGACAACAAATATGCTATACCTCCCCTTCTTTGTTCGAGGTAAACCTAAAACAAAGTCCATAGATATATCCTCCCAAGGAACACTAGGTACAGGCAAAGGCATATATAAACCATGAGGATTGAGTCGTGACTTAGCTTTTTGACATGTAGTGCAGCGAGCAATAAAACGCTCAACATCCCGTCTCATCTTTAGCCAAAAGAAATGTGTAGCAAGTACGTCCTCCGTCTTCTTCACGCCAAAGTGTCCCATTAATCCTCCTCCATGCGCCTCCTGCAACAACAAAAGACGAACGGAGCTAGCTGGAATGCATAGCTTGTTAGCACGAAACACAAATCCATCGTTAACGACAAACTTGTTCCACATTCTTCCTTCTTTACAATTCTGCATTACATCTTTAAAATCAGCATCATGCACATATTGATCTTTGATGGTCTCCAAACCAAATATTTTGAAGTCAAGTTGTGAAAGCATAGTATAGCGACGAGACAATGCATCAGCAATAACATTTTCTTTTCCCTTCTTGTGTTTAATGACATAAGGGAAAGTCTCAATGAATTCAACCCATTTAGCATGTCTACAATTCAGTTTAGCTTGACTTTTAATATGTTTCAAAGATTCATGATCAGAATGTATAACAAATTCTTTGGGCCATAAATAATGTTGCCATGTTTCTAAAGTCCGAACAAGAGCATATAATTCTTTATCATAAGTAGAATAATTCAGACTAGGCCCACTCAATGTTTCAAAAAAGTATGCAACAGGTTTGCCATCTTGTAATAACACACCTCCTAATCCAATTCCACTAGCATCACATTCAAGCTCAAAAGTCTTATTAAAATCAGGAAGTTGGAGTAAAGGAGCATGTGTCAACTTATCTTTCAATACCGTGAAGGCTTCTTCCTGTGCGGTACCCCAAAGAAAAGGCACATCTTTCTTTGTAAGCTCATTGAGAGGTGCAGCAATGGTGCTGAAATCTCTCACAAAACGCCTATAGAATCCAGCGAGGCCAAGAAAACTCCTCACTTGTGTGACCGTTTTGGGCTGCGGCCAACTCTCAATAGCTTCAATCTTGGCTTTATCAACTTCAATTCCCTGTGGAGTAACAACATAGCCAAGAAAAGATACTCGGTCGGTGCAAAAGGTGCACTTCCCAAGGTTACCAAACAAACGTGCATCACATAGAGCAATAAAAACAACACGTAAATGTTCCAAATGTTCTTCCAAAGATCTGCTATAAATAAATATGTCATCAAAGTAAACTACCACAAATCGTCCAATGAAAGCACGTAAAACTTCGTTCATTAATCTCATGAAAGTACTAGGTGCATTAGTTAACCCAAAAGGCATGACTAACCACTCATATAATCCAAACTTAGTTTTAAATGTTGTTTTCCATTCATCTCCCAATTTCATACGAATTTGATGGTATCCACTACGCAAATCAACTTTGGAGAATATTGTAGAGCCACTCAATTCATCAAGCATATCATCTAGCCTAGGAATAGGATGACGATAACGAATAGTAATATTATTAATGCCTCTACAATCAACACACATACGTGATGTACCATCCTTTTTCGGCACTAGAATAATAGGAACAACACAAGGACTAAGGGATTCGCGTATATAACCTTTGTCGAGAAGCTCTTGTACTTGACGCATAATCTCCTTCGTCTCCTCTGGATTGGTACTGTATGGTGCACGGTTTGGCAGTGAAGCACCAGGAATTAAGTCAATCTGATGCTCAATCCCTCGAATAGGCGGTAATCCCCGTGGCACGTCTTGTGGAAAGACGTCAGCGAACTCCTGCAAAATGTTAGTGACAGCAGGAGGCAAAGAGGAAGGCACGTCCTCGAATGAAAATAATGCCTCTTGGCACACAAAAGCATAGCAAACAGATTTGCTGAAATCTAGCTCATCAATATCAGATTTGGTGGCAAATAAACATGCACTTTTCAATTTAATTTCAGAAGCAACACTAGATGGTTTATTATTAGGCTTCATTTGTTGCTCAAATTCTTTTGCCACAATCTGATTTTCACTCTTATTCTTCTCCTGTTTTGCTTTATTAGCTCTATTAATATCATCTTTCAAAATGGAATCAGGAGTCATAGGAAGCAAAGTAATATTTTTATCCTTATGAACAAGAGTATAGTGATTGTTTCTACCATGGTGTACAGAATTTTTATCAAATTTCCATGGTCTACCAAGTAATAAGGAACATGCTTGCATAGGTACCACATCACAATCAACATAATTAGCATATGTAGAGATACTAAAATGCACATGAACAGTACGTGTTACCTTAACCTTGCCGCTGTTGTTGAACCATTGGATGTAGTAAGGATGTGGATGTGGTCTTGTGGTGAGAGAAAGCTTCTCCACCATCTCCATGCTAGCCAAGTTGTTGCAGCTCCCTCCGTCTATTATGACGCGCACAGAACATTCCTTCACAACTCCCTTGGTATGGAACAAATTGTGCCTCTGATTTTGCTCAGCTTGTGTGACCTGCACACTCAAAACACGTTGAGCAACTAAACATTCATACCTGTCAGTGTCTTCAGGAGCCATGTATTGCGTCTCATGATCAGAATCATCTCCACCATGTTCTTCACGTGTAATAAGAGCCAAAGTCTCCTCATCATAGTCACTGGCGGACTCATATCCACCACCCTCAGTAGCAATCATCACACGCGGAGATTTGCATTCTCTCGCATAATGACCTCCTCCCTTACAACGACGACAAATAATATCACTTGTGTGCCCTGTCGATGCCATGGAAGAAGAAGAACTCTGTGCAGGCCTGGCAGGTGCGCTGTTGGCAGATAATGGTGGTTGTGCCTGTTTTCTTGTATCACGGCTGGAGGAGGCACCTGATTGAGGTGCTGGTGCAGTTGAAGTAGAAGATGCACGCAGTGTCCATGATGAAGGTTGGCCTGCAGAAAAGTTAGTTCGCACCAATGCTTGTCGATCCTGCACTTCACGTTCGGCTTTACAAGCAAGATGTAATAAACGAGTGATATTAGTATACTCCTTATAGTCTAGAATGGTCTGAATCTCTCTATTTAATCCACCCAGAAAACGTGCAAGCATAGCTTCATTCTCCTCAACAATACCACATCGAATCATGCCAGTTTGTAATTCCTGATAATATTCTTCTACAGAATTTTTCCCTTGTCTTAAACGCTGCAATTTTTGAAGCAATTCACGTTGATAATATGGTGGAACCCAACGCGTACGCATAGCAGTTTTCAAAGCAGCCCAAGTAGTTGGAATAGGATATAATCTACAATGTTCAGACCACCATACACATGCAAAACTAGTGAAAGCACAAACAGCAGCAGCAACCCGTCTCTCCTCAGGATATTGTAAACATGTAAATCGTTGTTCAGTTTCTAACTCCCAAGTAAGATATATATCAGGAACATATCTACCCTCAAATGGTGGAATGTTCAATTTCCGTTTAGGAATATGGACATCATCTCGTACCTGAGGTGGTGGTGCAGGCCTACCATTACGAATATATACCTGAGGTCGACCTACTGGTGGTGGTGCAGGTGGCTGCACGTAGTGCTGAATTTGATCAACCTCATCCTCATAATCGCCCGCATACTCATCATCCTCCTGGGTACCAGCAGCAACAGTAGAAGGAGCCAAGGAAGCATCAACAATAGGAACAGCAGCACCAGAAGTTTGGCCATCCACAATAGGAACACGCTTCACTCGTCCATACTGATTCGGAAGGAGGCGTTGTTGTTGTTGTTGTTGCAGAGGTGCGATAGGTGCAGCCGGCGGTGGTTGTGGAAAACGCGCGAGCAATTCATTAAACTTGCTATCAAGCTTTGTTTCGAACGTCTTCTCAATGCCATCTATCTTCTCCATGGCCTCGTCAAATCTGTTTAGCACATCTTGCACCTGCCCACTCATCATTTGCTGAAATTTATCATGTAGTTGTTTGTTCGTCAGGTTCTCCCAATCAGTCTCATCGGCTTGTGATCCTACCATGGTTAGCAGCAAATAGAAACACACAAGAATATGATCCTACAGACTACTAAGAAGTGGTGGTGGTGTATCACAAACCCGTCAAGCAAACCTCAAATTCTTACCAGTTCTTACCCAACAGCAAGTGGTGATCGGCAACCATTGTAGTCAAAACTCTCAAAGCTTGGATAGAGCGATTACCAGGGAGAGTCAAACGCACGACGTAGATGTATGTGGAGCTGGGAAGGCTTATAATATGGTAGCAAAAAGGGTCAGCAATAATCAATTCAGAGATGCAAAGTTGAAAAAACGCTCAACGACGGTACTGTGCTGGTCCTAGGCTAGACCGTGCTAGAGACGCGAGCCTAGAACACTAACAAAATCACGGCGCTGCACGTAAACAGGGGAAAAGCACACTCTGGAATTTTTTTCGCTCTTTTTTTGCGAAAAATCACTATAATGGCGAGTGTCTCAAAACTCTTCCCGGGTCAAACTGACAGGATGGGCACGAAATTTTTTCGACCAATTTTTTTTTCGACTGCCCGGACCCAAAAACTAGAAACGGGTCAAAAAAAACTTTCTATAACGGCGACTGTCTCAATACGCTTAGAAACACCTAAAAATAGGATAGCCAGAAATTTTTTCGACAAGTGCGTTTTCGGAAAATTTTGGGCCTAAACGGACGGTGGTTTCTGGACTTTTTTTTTCCGAAACCTACTCCGGCAAGGAAACACGAATCGGAAACTAGATGGATCTCGAAAACAAACCTAATATGACAAGAACTCGGATTGATGGTGGATATATGGTGGTAGATGGCAGCGGTGGTGGTATATGACAGCGATGGTGGTATATGGATACGGATTCGAAGCGGTGGCGGATAAGCGGTGGTGGTAGATGGCAGGGGCGATGATGATGGTGCGGCGGCGGCGTGACAACTTATGACCAGAACTCGAAACTCTAAAAGACTAGACTCTAAGACCAGCAACTAGACACGACGATGCAACCGCAAATTCAACAAAGCAAAACCCTAAAAAGATTATGCAAAGGCTCAGATTGGTTCGGATATGATGGACTAACCCTAATTTTTTGTGTGGCTTTTTCGTGGACTGTAGGTATGAAGAACAGACTCGATCGAAACTAGGAAAAACTGTAAAATCTCACCGAGCAACCTGGAAATCTGATACCACTTGATAGGGGCAAAGGTGTCCCGTCTTTCGATGAGATGATGGATATCGCTTTGGTGGAAGTCAACTTTGACGATCCGACTACGAACGTGCGAGGACGTCGCGCCTTAGCAATCGCTAAACCAACTCCGAGAGGTTATTGACCACGCCGGAGCACAATCAACCTGACCACGAGGGTCTGTTTCCTGCGAGCAAACGAAGAACAAGCAAGAAACTGAGATTGCAATCTGGATATTGCGAATATAAGATGAAAGCTTTATTGATCAAGGTGGGGTTCTATGACGCCTTTGTCTAGTCGTTGAACACAAACGAAGTACGCGAAGTTGCAGCTATGGCGAACTTTAATCTAAACAAAACCCAAAGTCTGAACGGTGCCCTAAGGGCTGTATATATGGAGGAAGAGAGGGGGAATTTCGTGGCCCTTGGTGGAGGGGTCCGAAATCAACCCTATCTCTTGTTTCCCCACACATACGGACTCTAAAAATAGCCTATACTAATGTATTTCGAAATTACATGGGCCTGGCCCAATAAAAAGGTGACGCGGCACCTATAATAGCCTCTGGACGAAATTTATGAAGTGGCATCTTGTATATTTTGTCCAAGGCTTCATGCACTCGTTATGGTGGCTTCAAAGACCTGAAATCATCACTCGTAACTCCGTTCTTGTTCCCCTACGCATGCCATCATCTCCATGCTTTCTCTTGCTCCAATGTTCATCCTTCTCCAAGCTAGGCCCTTCATTTGTAAGCAAAACAAATGTATCCAATTTAGGCAGCATCATATTCTCATGAACATTAGAATCATTACCAAGAAACGAAAGTACCTGGTAATTTAGTTGGCGTGCGCGAGCTCTAGTAATTGGTCCAGTATGTATAGCAGCAGGGGCTGTGGGTGTAACAATGGTATTGATGTCCTCATCACCATGCGAGCAACCAAACGCGGTGCGCAAAGGCGTTGCTACCATCCAGGGAGAGGATATGCATGCAACCAATCAACACACATATGTTGATTTTTTGCCTGCGTATGCTCAGCCAGACTTAACTGAGACAAGTATGCAAATGGGCAAAAAACAATGTGATCAACCAAACGCATCCCTAAGGTAGCCTATAGTCGTCGCGCCCTGACAAGGTCCTAAAAATTGTGGGCTTCTGGGTCTCCAAAAGACCTCGCCGACGTGTCTTTGGTATTGCGCTTCTGACGAGATTCCTCCACCGATGTGTCTTGGGTCAAAGGTACGCAGTGACGTGTTCGACGAATCATTTTTTAACATAGTATAGACGCAAGCGCTCATACATACGCGTATACACTCAAATTGTAAAATAAATCCAGAAATAATGCGAGCACCAGGATTTGAACCCTAGTGGGCTGGGGATACCACTATCCTCTAACCATCAATGATAGGTCGGTTCGCGTCAGATCATTTATTATGGAAGGTCTAAATCCATGCACTTCTTTTGAGGGGAATGCCATCTCGGCGCATTTTATTGATGAGCCAACTGAGTTACATCATGTATTACAAAAGGAAGCAAAAACTTTGGGGGGGTCATCCTCCCAAAAAATAACCAAGTTCGAATCATACACATATTTTGCTAAATTATGCACCACCTGGTTCGCATCCCTAGGGCAATGCTGAAAATATATACTAGTAGTAGTTTGAGCTTTTGCAAATACTTCTGCCATTGTAATTGAGTAAGGGCCGAACAGATCCAATTGACCATTGCATGCATGTATCAACTTCAACGAGTCTGATTCCACCACCACTCCAGAGCAGCCCAGGGTTTCGAGTAAATGGAATCCCTTGAGCGGCCAAAGCTTCTGTCGAGGCCGCGCCCAGTACACGTGATATTAGGTTAGCTACACCCATAATAGCCTCGCCTAAGTTGTTGTGCAGAACCTTTCTTTTAGAGTACGCAATCGTGTACCTTAGCTTTATAGAAGGCAGAAATATGTACAAGAAGTTGATGATTACACCAAGGCCCTGGTACCACACTCGTGGTCACCGACCAGCCCTCGGTACTTCACTCCTAAAACTCTACTCTACTACTCACAGAAGATGTGATGTAGGGTGGAACCCTATAGCGTCGATCTTTCACGTTTGGAGTGGATCCTACGGGGAATCACGAAGAACACGCGGAAGCACAAAGGGAAAACACGGGGAAAACGAGAGAGAATCACTCAACCAACAAGGAATCGATCACACAAGTGCTAGATCACCACACACATCGAGTAACATATGATCCACAATCAACAAAGGGAAAGGATACAACGGAATCGTTCTTCTCCAAGAGGAGGCCTTGATGTTCTTCCCTAAAGAGGGGTCTTGAATCCGCTTGGGGATCTTCTCCGGAGAGGTCCTGATCTCCGAGGAGAAGTATCCAAGTGGATGAGCAAAGGCTCTCACACAGACATGAGCTAATCCAATGCTAAGTCTCAAAAGGAGGAGGAGGAGTCCTATTTATAGGCTAGGGGGCGAAGGGGTACACGGGCTCAGCCCAACACGTGCACACAGGCGCTGGCCGGATGATCCGGGTCCGAAGCCGGATGATCCGGGCTGGTCCGGATGATCCGGGTGGAGGCCCGGATGATCCGGAGACTCGGCTGGTGGAGGCGCAGGGCCGGATGTCTGGCTGGCGGTCCGGACGTCCGGGCAGGGTCCGGATGATCCGGGACGGGGTCCGGATGATCCGGCTTCAGGGGGGAGGCTTCTGTAGTCTTCGGTCAAATTAGCCGGATCGTCCGGGCCGGGGTCCGGATCGTCCGGGCTCTGTCCGGATCGTCCGGGCCGCCGTCCGGATCGTCCGGCCACCCTGGTCCTTGGTGCTTTTTCCTCTCCGTCTTCATGCATGTCTTCCGCTTCCGGTTCTCCTTGCTTCCTAGCTTCTTCACGGTGATCTCCTTGGTACCTGAGTATGCATAGCGTTTCCGTTTGAGGTAGTAACCATATCTCATGTGAATCAAAAGGGAATTGTGAGAGGAGTGATGTCACCTCGGTTTCAAGAGCTCTTGCACGTGCTCGAGTCATAGGTCCTTGAGGGGTTGGATGTGTTGCTGTAGAGTCCATGGGGATGATGGAAGGATGCTCCGCATCATATCCCCTCCCTTCGAAAGGATCCGACCTCGAATCTAGATCTTCATCACCATGGAAAGGCGAGAGGTCTTTGACGCTGAAGGTGTCGCTCACGTTGTACTTGTTGCTTGGTAGGTCGAGCTTGTAGGCGTTGTTGTTGTAGCGTGCTAACACCTTGAAGGGTCCATCGGCTCGAGGTAGTAGTTTGGAGTTGGTCGCTAGTCGTTGTACTTGGTGCTCGATGGTGTTTCTTGTATCTTCATGCATCTTCTTGATGTAGCTTGCACGGGAACTTGCGTCGAGATTGGTGCACTCTTGTAGAGGAAGAGGTAGAATGTCCAATGGGGACAATGGGTTGAAGCCGTAGACGACCTCGAAGGGGGACTTGCCAGTAGTCGTATGTCTTGCGCGGTTGTAGGCGTACTCGGCGATGGGTAGACACGCCTCCCACTCCTTGATGTTCTTCTTGATTAACATGCGAAGTAGAGTGGAGAGAGTCCGGTTCGTCACCTCCGTTTCGCCATCGGTTTGAGGATGGTATGCGGATGAGAACAAGAGCGTGATTCCTAGCTTGGTGCATAGGGTCTTCCAAAAGTAACTCAAGAACTTGACGTCGCGGTCGGAGACGATTGTATTTGGTACTCCATGGAGGCACAAGATTTCCCTACAAAAGAGATTTGCAATATGTGAAGCATCGTCTACCTTGTTGCAAGGAATGAAATGTGCCATCTTAGAAAATCTATCCACAACAACAAAAACGGAATCCTTTCCATTTTGAGTTCTAGGCAAACCAAGTACAAAATCCATGCTAATGTCTTCCCATGGTTGATAGGGAATGGGAAGAGGCATGTAAAGACCATGAGATTGAGCTTTAGACTTAGCTTTGCGACATGTAGAGCATCGGTTTGTGAAGCGTGATACGTTGCGGAACATCTTGGGCCAAAAGTAGTTCTTGGAGATCGTGGCAAAAGTCTTGTCGCGTCCAAAGTGTCCCATGAGTCCACCTCCATGACCCTCTTGCAAAAGTAGCAAATGAAGAGAAGACTCGGGAATGCATAGTTTGTTAGCTCTCATAAGATAACCATCCTTGATGTAGTAATGTTCCCAAGATGTATGTGTCAAACATTTAGCATAATGAGGTGCAAAAGATGGATCACTAGCATACAAGTCTTTTATGTGCTCAAAGCCAATGACATTCAACTCAAGTTTAGTCACGAGTGTGCATATGCGAGAAAGTGCATCGGCAACTACATTTTCCTTACCCTTAATGTACTTAATCACATATGGGAAAGATTCAATAAATTCACTCGATTTTGCATGACGCTTGTTCAATTTAGTTTGACCTTTTAAGTACTTAAGCGTTTCATGATCGGTATGGATGACAAATTCATGAGGTCTAAGATAATGTTCCCAAACATGTAGGACACGCACTAAAGCATACAATTCTTTGTCATATACGGGATAGTTAAGTTGAGCACCGGAGAGTTTTTCACTAAAATAAGCAATGGCTCGTTTTTCTTGCATCAAAACTCCGCCAATTCCGGTACCACTTGCATCACAATGAACCTGAAAAGTTTTGTCAAAATTGGGCAAAGCAAGAATCGGAGCATGAGTAAGCAAAGACTTGAGCTCATCAAAAGCGGTTGATTACAAAGTTCCCCAAACAAAAGGAGTATTCTTCTTGCTCAAAGCATGCAAAGGAGCGGCTATTGTGCTAAAGTTTTTCACAAATCGGCGATAAAATCCTGCAAGGCCAAGGAAACTACGCACTTGTTGCAAATTGGTTGGTTGGGGCCAAGTTTTAATTGCCTCAATTTTAGTTTCGTCAACATGAACACCTTTTGAAGAGACAACAAATCCCAAGAAAACCACTTTGTCAACACCAAACGTGCATTTTTTCAAATTTGCATAAAGGCTTTCCTTGCGAAGGGTTTGCAAAACAGATTTAACATGATTAATATGGTCTTTCATCGTTTTGCTAAACACAAGAATGTCATCAAAGTAAACCACAACAAATACTCCAATGTAAGGTCTAAGCACATGATGCATAAGACGCACGAAGGTACCGGGAGCTTCCGATAAACCCATAGGGATAACTAACCACTCATATAAGCCAAATTTGGTTTTAAAAGCAGTTTTCCATTCATCACCTTCTTGAATGCGAATTTGATAATAGCCACTTTTAAGATCTATTTTTGAGAAAAAGTTGGCTCCACTAAGTTCATCAAGCATATCATCTAAGCGAGGAATGGGATGCCTATAGCGAACGGTAATAGCATTTATAGGTCTACAATCGGAACACAAGCGGAAACTTCCATCGGGCTTAGGCACAAGTATAACGGGAACGGCCCAAGGGCTTAAGCTTTCACGTACATGACCATTGTCGATGAGTTGTTGTACTTGTCGTTGAATCTCCTTGGTTTCTTCGGGATTGACTCGGTATGGAGCTTTGTTTGGAAGTAGCGCTCCGGGGATGAGGTCGATTCGATGCTCAATGCCTCGTAGAGGAGGTAGACCCGGAGGTAGCTCATCGGGGAAAACATCTTGGAATTCCTGCAAAAGAGATTGAAACACTAAAGGTAGCTCGTGAGAAGTGTTAGTTTTTGGTTCTCCATCCTTGCACACAAGGACAAAGTGCATCACACTCGATGGGTTCTCACACACTTCTCTTATCTCACTTTTGGTGGCGAATAGGATGAGGTTTTTCTCTCTAGGCGAAGAGGCGCTCATATTTGGCTTGTGGCTCTCACTCACTTTTGGGTGGGTGACTTTCTCACTCTTCTCTCCATGGTGGGTGGCTTGCTTGTCTATCACTTGACTAGGAGACATAGGTCGTAGCACATACTCCTTCCCTTTCATCTTGAAGCTATAGTGATTGGTTCGCCCATTGTGGATGACACCACGGTCGAATTGCCATGGTCGACCAAGAAGGAGGTGGCAAACGGTCATTGGGACCACATCACATTCCGAAGTGTCTTCATAAGCACCTATTTTGAAAGAGACTTGGACCGTATGCTCGACTCGTATAGTGCCGGAGTCACTTAGCCATTGAACCTTGTAGGGGTGCGGGTGCTTCTTCTTGATCAATTGAAGCTTGGAGCATAGTTCTTCGCTTGCCAAGTTGTGGCAACTACCTCCATCGATGATGACCTTGACGGATCGTCCATTGATGCCGGACTTTGTGTGGAAGATGTGGCATCGTTGGTCTTCTTCTTGTTGATGTTGAAGTGTCGAGACCTTGGAGACAACAAGAGCGGGGCTCGTATCTTCATCACAAAAGACTTGATCATCTTCATCCTCGTTCACTCGCCGTTGCATGGCCACTTTCTCAATAGCTTCCATTTCATCTTCACTCATTGAGTCGTAGGTGCCGTCGTCGTTGAGGATCATGGTGCGCTTGTTGGTGCATTCATAGGACTTGTGGCCTCGGCCGCCGCAAGTGAAACACTTAAAGGAGCTTGTCTTGACGGTCTCATCGGTTGGAGTAGATGATGAAGCACGCGGCTTGAGGTTGCTCGTAGTAGGAGGAAGACGACTTGAACTTGTGGAAGTTTTCTTGTAACTTGACTTGTCGTCGTTGCTTGGAGAAGGCTTGGTTGATGTCGAAGTTGGAGTAGTTGTTGAAGCTTGGTTGTTGGAGAAGCCGTGTGTCTTGTAGGAGTACTTGGCATACTTGAAGTCATCTTGCACTTGACATTCCGCCTTTGTAGCTTGATGCACGAGCTCAATGAGGTTGGAGTAGGGTTGGAAGTCGGCGATCTTCTTGATGGGATGATTGAGTCCATTCAAGAATCGTGCCATTGTTTGCTCATCATCTTCCGTGACATTGGCTCGAATCATGGCAATCTCCATTTCCTTGTAGTATTCTTCAACACTCTTTGTTCCTTGCTTGAGGAGTTGTAGCTTCTTGAAGAGATCGCGGTTGTAGTAGGTTGGCACAAAACGTGCTCGCATGACATCCTTCATTTGAGCCCAAGTGGTGATTGGAGGTTCACCTCTTGCTTCCCGGTGTTCAAGGACTTGTTCCCACCATATGAGCACATAGTCTTGGAACTCAAGTGATGCCATAACGATCTTCTTCTCTTCCTCATAGTTGTGCAAACGAAAGATTTTGTCGACCTTCAATGCCCATGAGAGGTACTCTTCCGGATCATTGCTTCCCTTGAACTTGGGCATTGTGAACTTGAGCTTGCCATAGCGTTGCTCTTCATTATGTTGTTGGAGATGGTGATGATGACGTCCTTGGCGTGGAGGGTAGTCATCCTCATGTTGCTCTTGGCGCGGAGGAAGTCCATGATCAACTTGCTCTTGTTGAACTTGAGGTTGAAGGGGAGCTTGACGAGCTTGAGGAGGGGCTTGTGGAGCTTGCCGTTGCGCACGCGGATGGTAGTTCCTCTCTTGGATTTCTTCTCGAAGGGCTTCCTCTTGATTGCGCCGTTTGCGATTGCGGTTGGCGATGGCTCGACTTGATTCTTGAAGGGCACGTTGCGCCTCAAGCGCTTGCGCTTCTCATTGTTGTTGTTGAAGACGTTGAGCCTCAGCGTCTTGTTCTTCTTGGTGTAGATGCGCTCATTCTTCTTCTTGGCGCCGAAGTCGTTGCCATTCTTGAGCTTGAGCAAAAGCCACTTGGTTTGATTGATGGCGAGGGACTTGCTCATCGTCTTGCTCTTGTGACTGCTTGTCATGTAGCGGGTTGTGAGGTGCATGACGGTCTTGATGCGCGGCTCGTCGAAGAATGGCCGAAGACGGTGTACTTGAGCCGGAGAAGGTGTCATCGGGGTGTCGACTCGAGCGGCTCCGTCTTGAGGAGGAAGAAGTGGAATGATGTCGGTTCCTCATCAAGGCGCGGATCTCGTCCATTCTTGCATCATTTTCTTGCTTGTGAGAGTCGAACTTGTCGTCGAAGTAGTCTCTTGTATGTTGCTCGGAGAGTCGCAAGTCGGTGGCGAGGTTGTCGATGCGGTCGCTCATAGCTTGTTGCTCTTGGTGTAACGCCCTTTGAGCACCAAAGAGGTGGCTCTTTGTGATGAATGATGACATGTCGTCGCCGTTCTCGATGAGAGGTGGATTTGTAGAAGAACTTGGCCTATCCATCATACCAAGTAAAATTGTGAGTGGTAGAAGGAGAAGAACTAATACCAATGTACCTTTGACCTAAGTTGAAGATGAATCAAGTTCACTCAAATGTGGACAATGAAATAGCACTATTGGTACCAATCCTTGTCGATTCTCACACCTACACAAGTAAAAGCTTTTGGTGGAGCTTGGTTAGGATGGTGGTACAAAATTGATTGCAATTGTTAGCTTGACTCAAAAATGTTGAAAAGGATTCGCAAATTCGCAAATGTAACAAGTAGACCAAGCAAGTAGTGGTACATGGAAACACACACGCAAATAGATAAATGGGATTGTGCAAACCAAAAGTGAGCCAAAATGTGGAATCCACGAAAATGCTCTTGTTGCACAATACTAGAGAGACACTAGCACGATTGCACAATAGGCGGATACGGAGCTTGTGCACAACCTACTAGGCAAAAATGCAACGATCTCTATCCCAAGTATGCTATATGTATGGTATTTCGGTGCAATGATCCAAGATGATCTTATATGACAATCTTAATGTTGTATGATGCTATGCTTCTTGTTCATAAGCTCTTTGCTTATCTTTCCTCTTTGCTTAAAAGCTTGAGTGGCTCTTTCTCTTGTGAGCTCTTTTCTTATGCAAACTTCACGAACCAAGATAGCAATTGTGTATGCGATGACAACTTTGTGACACACAAGTTGATTCCGAGATATGCACCATGATGATATGTATGATATGGGGTATGCTTACTAATGTGCACAAGTCACGTTGCCGGCAATACTCAATGGCTAGTCTCGATGGGTAAGCAACGCAAAAGATGGTATATGATGGTTATCAATGCAATTGCAAGGTATGACAAAGATGTGGACGAAGTTACCGTCCGCAGCGAAGATGAGTAGTCGACGAAAATGAGCGGTAGTTGTTGATGTCGCACCGCGCCTAAATAGCCGAAACACAAAAGGACACGGAAATCTCACTCAAATTCTCGAACCCAAAGTCGAATGGTAGTACGGAGGTTGTGTTGCTGGGGTTTGGCAGGTGGAAGTGTTGGTGGTTGGGGTGGGGGAGTATGTGGACGTAGGTGGTGGTGGTGGAGGACTGCAAAAATGCAGTTTCGGCAGAGGAAGCCGGATGATCCGGGCCAGGAGCCGGATGATCCGGGCGTGTCCGGATGATCCGGGCCAGGGTCCGGATGATCCGGGCAGGTCAAACACGGTCGGGAACTGTTCGGGAAGAACTCGAAAACGGCGAGAAATTCGGCGATTCCGCGGATTTTGGATGGATTTCGAGGGGAACAAGGTGGGGAAAAGCAAGATCCACGAGTTACACACCGAATCCACGGATCAAAATCAACAAAACATCATCAAAACTAACAAATCGCAAAAAAAATTGGGGGCTATTTTTGGTGGGGATTTTCAGATTTAGGACGAAAACAACAAAATCAAGCTAGAAAACACGGGGTAGGGGCTCCAAAAACGTGATCAACGTGGCTCATGATACCAAGATGATGTAGGGTGGAACCCTATAGCGTCGATCTTTCACGTTTGGAGTGGATCCTACGGGGAATCATGAAGAACACGCGGAAGCACAAAGGGAAAACACGGGGAAAACGAGAGAGAATCACTCAACCAACAAGGAATCGATCACACAAGTGCTAGATCACCACACACATCGAGTAACATATGACCCACAATCAACAAAGGGAAAGGATACAACAGAATCGTTCTTCTCCAAGAGGAGGCCTTGATGTTCTTCCCTAAAGAGGGGTCTTGAATCCGCTTGGGGATCTTCTCCGGAGAGGTCCTGATCTCCGAGGAGAAGTATCCAAGTGGATGAGCAAAGGCTCTCACACAAACATGAGCTAATCCAATGCTAAGTCTCAAAAGGAGGAGGAGGAGTCCTATTTATAGGCTAGGGGGCGAAGGGGTACACGGGCTCAGCCCAACACGCGCACACAGGCGCTGGCCGGATGATCCGGGTCCGAAGCCGGATGATCCGGGCTGGTCCGGATGATCCGGGTGGAGGCCCGGATGATCCGGAGACTCGGCTGGTGGAGGCGCAGGGCCGGATGTCCGGCTGGCGGTCCGGACGTCCGGGCAGGGTCCGGATGATCCGGGACGGGGTCCGGAGGATCCGGCTTCAGGAGGGAGGCTTCTGTAGTCTTCGGTCGAATTAGCCGGATCGTCCGGGACGGGGTCCGGATCGTCCAGGCTCTGTCCGGATCGTCCGGGCCGCCGTCCGGATCGTCCGGCCACCCTGGTCCTTGGTGCTTTTTCCTCTCCGTCTTCATGCATGTCTTCCGCTTCCGGTTCTCCTTGCTTCCTAGCTTCTTCACGGTGAACTCCTTGGTACCTGAGTATGCATAGCGTTTCCGTTTGAGATAGTAACCATGTCTCATGTGAATCGAAAGGGAATTGTGAGAGGAGTGATGTCACCTCGGTTTCAAGAGCTCTTGCACATGCTCGAGTCATAGGTCCTTGAGGGGTTGGATGTGTTGCTGTAGAGTCCATGGGGATGATGGAAGGATGCTCCGCATCAAGATGTTTACTTCATGTCCTCCCGCCCTAACCCAAGAACGTAGATCGTCAAAGATCCGACAGGTGAAGTTGATGACTGTCGAGACCTCCCTCATCGGACCGAACACTAATCCGTTGCGATGCTTCCAAAGGCTTCAACAAATGAGCATTACGACCGAGTCAAAGCCCTTTCTGTTTTCCTTCGGCATTTGCTTTCGAGCCTGCAACCACCACTCTACAATCTTGTCATTCGTCGTTGGTATCAAGATGATGTTGATCCTGACCCGGAGGAAACAACAATGCCAAATTTACCGTCCACACCTTTTTTTTAAAGAAAGTTCGAGCTTTATTCATTAGAAATAATCATTACATCGTTTATGAGGATTGGTACAATTGCATTATGTGGTTCCTCAAACCAATCAAAAATGAATGAAAATCTAGCCAACTTGGCAAGTTCATGAGCAACTTTATTTGCTTCTCTATTATAATGCTCGAATCTAGAAATAGGAAAATCGCAAGCTAAGTGAAAACAGTCATCAAAAATTGCAGCTGCTGCCCCCGATGATCGTCCTCCTTCGTTCATGGTCTCAATCACCTCCATATTATCCGAGTTAATAATTATGCGATTACAACCCGTCCTTTGCGCAAGCGATAGGCCAAATTTTAACCCAAAGCTTCAGCCATCAACACATCTGCACACCAGTCAATCTTACCATTCCCCCCACCGATGAACCTACCTTTGTCATCTCTTAAGACAGCCCGATCGTACCCTTGAGAAGGTCGTGATCAAAAGAAGCATCAACGTTAAGTTTAACGAATCCCGTCGGGGGATTAGACCATCCTCCTCTTTTAATGGAAACCTTCGGCGAGGAGGCATTAACAAAATTGGCAGCGAGAGCGCGTATCCCCATGGATATCTGTTGTGCATTCTGAGTAGTCTCATTGTGTACCAATTTGCGCCTTTCCCACCACAAGTACCAGGTTGATATGGCAATCATGTCACGCACATTACGAGTGCCCATAATACATAGTTCCTGATCTGGTAATGAAAGTAAATATTTTAAGATTGCCTCACCCGCATAGTCTATTTTACAAGCTCTGTCGATAATATCGTCCATCCCTAGTCTTCTCCAGACTTCTTTTGCTCTGTCACATAGAAACAACAAATGTTTTGTGTCTTCTGGCCCAGATGAGCAGGCAGGACACTTAGGCGAGACTTTCACATGTCTATTAGCTAAGTTAACACGACACGAAATAGTGCCGTCAAGTGTACGCCAAATAAATATTTACCGTCCACACCAAAATCCATGCACTTAACCAAAAACGCCCCTCACGTGGAACAAACGGTTAAACACCCAGCCCCCTAAAAAAACACCCAGCCTCCATGCGGCTCGACTCTACTTCCCCATCTTCCGTCGGCCGAGCCATCCGGTCCTCCCTTCCTGCCCCTAGCCGAACTCCTCCGCTTTCCCCCAAATCAGAATCTCGGCACGCCATGACCTCCTCTTACCGGCCGGCCGCCACGACGAGCCCGGAGGCGACGGCGCCAGTACCCAAGGTGGAGGCCGAGGCGGCGGCGACGGCGGCCCGAAACCCTAGCTCCCCCAGCGGCCCGCCGTCGCCGGAGATGGAGGCCACGGCGGAGGCGCTCACGCGGGAGGAGGTGCTACGCAGGAGGCGCCGACGCACGGCGCGGCTCGTTGGCGTGTACCGACGGCTGTACTGGGCGATGGCAGAGGAGGTGCGCGCGCGGCACCGGCAGTACGTCTGGGAGCTCGGCCGCAGTCCGCTCGAGGCCGAGCAGCCCCCGTCGGCCGCGTGCTCGGAGGCGAAGCCTGGGCCGGCGGCGGTGCCGAGGAGGAAGAAGTGTGGGTTCACGGGCTGCAAGGTGCGGGCGATGCCTATGGCCAAGTACTGCCACTCCCACATCCTATCCGATCCCAATCAGGCCCTGTACAAGGGATGTGGTCAAATCATCAAGAGGTGAACCTCTTAATGCCCATAATACAGAGTAAAACTTGGAACCTTGATCTGGTTAGAGTTCCTGTTTCGGTCGTGGTGTTTCTTCTGGATCTAGCCATCTAGGGATGTCTCTTTGGAGTTGTTTGATTGGCTGTCTCTCTTTCTGGTGTGATTGGATTGGATCAGTAGTTTTATTTGAAGAATGACATACTAGTATGCAGGTGGCATTTCTAACCTCTATACAACTGTATAGTGTACGAATAACACTACGATTTTTGTTTTGGGTCAAGACTAAGGCTGATATATTCCTAAAATACATTTATCTTTCCAGATAGAGTACTTAGCTATTCTTATACATTAAACTTGAGTTTTCCGTAGTATATATCACAGTCATAGAGTATTCTATGGCTATAATTCTATTTTCAGTGAGATGAATGACAGGAAACAAATCTACATCTTATACTTAATGCAAATGTGGCTCTGAATATACACCTTAGCCTATTATAATATCTTATATCAATATGCTCTCAGTACTTTGGTTATCTAAACTCTCACGTGTGAGGCACGTGTAGCGTACTAGTTGTCAATTAGTGTGCCGTTCTATCTACTATAGGTTCTTGTAGCAAAAAAAATCCCCAATCTGCTCTAAACATAAATAATTGTACCCCGAATTAGGGTTTTGCCGCAATGCTTGATCTCATGTCTTGTTTGTGCACTGATGTACCTTGGATGAGACTTTGAACCGAGGTATTCTTTGAGTTTTTACCAATTTGCTGTGTAGATTTGAGCTTCTCATTTTGTCATCTGAAAACAGAAATGTTTATGCTTTGAGTTGTGGGATTACCTAGGTTTGCGATTAGTATGATTTGCTTATTCTTTAGGACCATATTTAAACTATACTCCTATATCAAAGTACAGCAATTCAAGTGTTCTGTAATTTTTGCTGCCACCAATGTACTTAATTATGTTTGAGAACGAGTCATCACTTCTCTAGGCCTCTTTCTATTTACTGAAATCTACAGTAGCAATGCTAACTAGGTTCTTGATAATGTTTCAGTGGTGCACAGATTGGGCAAATTACTTGCAGCAGGCCCATCCTAAAAGCTTCAGTTCCCTCCCTCTGCAATGTTCACTTGCAAAGATCTCAGAAGAACATATCACAGGCTTATAAGAAAGTTGGATTTAATCCACCCCCTACTGGCCAGATCTCCCCAGATTTTAGTGTCTTAGTTGCTGAATGTGTCCGTCAGATCCAGGCCAGGAGGAGAGAATCCCGAAGTGTTGCAGCAGGGAAGAAATGCCCCAAAGATGGGAAAGTTGGCTGAGCTCCCTGAGATCTCATTTGTTACATAAACTGTAGGAAAATGTCAGGCATCCTGAGGTTTACCGAGTGTTGATAACTAACCCTGCGGGTTACTGCACTCTTCCTTGAAAGATATGGAATATTGAAAATATATGTGGCCTGCAGCTGTGCATGACTGGATGACAACATGACCCTGATGGTTGTCAGTTAACAGCAAATTTCATATGAAGAGTTTATCCAACGAGCTAGTGGTGGAGTGTCAAGTATCAAGGTTGAGCACACATGTCAGGAGAGCATTTATGTATCAAAATGCTTCTGATGACTTGCACACATGTCAAGTATCAAAATGCACACATGTCAGGAGAGCATTTATGTATCAAAATGCTTCTGATGACTTGCTGAACATGCTGCAGGACTGCCATGGTTAATTTTATTCATCTTCTGATGGTAATTTATCCTAAATGAAGGCCTGAGTTAGATATACTGGGTCGGTTCATTGCCAACTGCCGATTTTGAAGAACATGGTGAGTTGTGAAGCGTGTTCAGGTTTCACGTCCTGAATTGGTTTTAAACTGAGTGCCTCTTTTGAAGTAAATAATATGCTTTTTTCAGCTTCGTAATGTATACCGTGTGATGGCTGTCCTGTTATTCAGCTTGGTGTTTCTTTAGATATGTTATTGGTAAATGTCCACCTTGTGAAGTATACATCGTTCCTATTTTTCCAGATGAAATCTTCACCTTGTTTACGGCACATACTTCTCCAGAAAGGATTGAGATTGTTGCTTTGTGCCAAGGATGCTATGGGGACGGTGGTTTTGTGCCAATCCTGAAGGAGCCATTCAAATAAGGTACTATGAGGAGAGAATAGCATGTACATGTTGATGCTTATGACATGGATGAGGAGAGGGCATGTACATGTTGATGTTTACTTTTGCCTGATTTAGTTGGAATGGTTGCATTGTACGAAAGATGGTCCACATAGAGGACCCTGCAAGCAGTATGAGATGTCGCTGCATTGCTGATATTGATGCAAGGGAGGAGCTGTACATACAAAGGATAGTTGCCTGGTACTGCAATCAAATTTCGTAGTATCTTCGTTGCATGAATAGTTACTTATGAAGTAGCAGCAACACATGAATGTCATGCTTAAGCTTATATCAAATGCTCTGAGATAGAGGACAGGATGTGGATATCGGCAGACATTGGATGGCCTGGAACTACGACGTGACTAAGGAACTGACGCAATTGTTCATCTAAAAAATGAGAACGGTATTACTGGCCATGTGATTAGAGTATGACATTGCATGTGTGCATGTGTGGATGGGAAAAAGGAAGATATTACAAACTGATTTACAGACTAAACCATTAGGGCCTTTCATATTCCATTTTCATTGAAGTTCATCGTTAGTTTTGTATCGTCAAGCTCTAATCATCGTTACTGAAGTTAACTATGTTGATATCAAGTTGCCGTGTAGCAACTTTTGTTACCAATGCGTAGTAACTTCCATGAAAAAAGGGGGCAACTTTGAAGGTGAAAAAAGCTGTTGAAACATAGCAAACATGAGGTCCAGTATTGAAGATCAATGTAAATTCGAGCAACTCACTTTGTCGTTTCAGTAGTACTCCCTTTGTAAAGAAATATGAGAGTGTTTAGGTCACTTAGTGATCTACACGTATTTTTCTACATAGAAATAGCATATTTCGATGATTTCAGTAATACAATAAATATAAAAGCAGTGATCTAAACGCTCTGTCAGGCCTGGTAACTGTTGGTGATCACCTAATGAAGCACAGTGACATTGAGTTTGCCTGGTTGCGTGTCAGCCGTCGATCTACGATCCAATGAAGCTTAGAAGAACTTACCGCTTCGCTGCCGAGCTGCGATTTCAGCCGTAGATCTCCATCTAGACGGTTCAGATCGTTGTCAACTTACTTATAAAAAGTTACTGCTTTTCTTTACCTGTTGAACCTGTCGCTTTCTACTTTTAGCTCTGAATTCTCTTTATAAACCCTCCTCCGGCTTGTGGAGAGGGCATTGAGATTAATCTGGGCTTGGCCCTTGTAGCCGTCGTGTACCGGCTGGCAAGAACTGTAACGCCCGGATAATCTTGCTACAGTAATCCCACGCTAATCATGGAACGTCATCCCGATTACTGTTGCTATCCTCGAAATAATTCGAAACCGTTCAAATTCAAAATTCAAATTGATGAAAACAATAAAAGTTTTCAAAATTTAAAATAAAATTGTTCGGTGGTTGACGAATATTACAAGGGTAATTATGATGCAACAAACAAATTTTTATTAAATGCCTAAGTGTTTATAGATAAATAAAAAAACATAAAAGAAAATAAATAAAAAGGAAACAGAAAACAATACAAAAAAAAAGAAAAAGAAAAGAAACCCCCTGGGCTTCGGCCCAGCTGACCACAGGCCAACTGGGCCACCACCAGGCCCGGCCGGCCCCCACCCCTCTCCCCTTATCCCCCACGGCGGAAACCCTAGCCCACTCCCGATCCCCACTCTCCCCTCACTCCCCAGATCTGGATCGAGATCGGGGCGACCACGCCACCGCCCCGTCGCCGCCGGACGCCTCCCCGCCCTCCTCCTCGCCGGTCGT
>NC_057795.1:227241827-227313527 GCF_018294505.1 Triticum aestivum
GATAGTAATTTATCTACTGGCTTCTCTCTCAAACACACACACACACATGCTAGTTGTGCCTCTGTGCCTACCATGCGCACACTCTCGATACGTCTTTCTCTCCCTCCCCTTTCCCCATCCCCAACCAACAATGACAGCAGAAGGGTTACAACTCGATGTTGATCTTAATCTATCAATTGGTTTCTCTCTCAAACCAAACACACACACACACACACACACACACACTAGTTGTGTATCTGTTCCTCGCTCACACACACTCGATACATCTTTCTCTCCGTAGCCCCCTCAATATGTAGACTTCTATCGTGCGCACAACTGCAGTACGATGACGCTGAACCCATTGTGCCTTGTTTTTACTGGCCTCATGTGATAGTTTTCACCCTATTTTCTGTTAATTAACAAGGCAACCTTTTCTTTGTTACTACTAGTGAATCTAATAACATTCGGGGCAGACATAAAATATATCACTTCAACCCAGTTATCGCAGTAACTATTTTAAAAGAAACTAGCTAGATGCTCGTGCGTTGCATGGAACATCAAGATGCATTTGTATGAGTAGTTTATATTGTGAGAGAAGAGGATGAATGAGGGAAGGCCTTATTTGCAAATGTGGAGAGGGGTGTGGGTATCTTTTTGCAAAATTTCCATAGTTTCCTTCATATCCGTTAGATATAAATCCGACGGCCTATATTGCAAGATGGCAGGCACACCATCATCACCAACTCTATTTTCTACTCCCTTCATTCCTAAATATTTATCTTTTTAGAGATTTCAACAAGTGACTACATAGGGAGCCAAATGAGTGAATCTAACTCTAAAATAAGTCTATATACACATCTGTATGTGGTAGTCCATTTGAAATCTGAAAAAGACAAATATTTAGGAACGGAGGGAGTATAAGAGTAGACATAGAGATATATCCCCAGCACCGTCCACAACGAACATGTGTTTGACTGGTTAGCGCCGGATTCTCGCAACGCGATGACCAGAATTCGAATTCTATCTTTAACTTTAGATTGTTCATATTATATAATTTAATATATACTTCTTTCCCTATTGTACTGATAGTGGAACCCACAGAGTACTTAGAATACAAGATTAAGGATGAATTTGTTTCTTTTTAACTTTTTGTATGAAGCTGTACCCACCCGGCAAGTCATGTACACTGTACATGCAATTAACTTTTTATAGACGTAGAATCATACACGCAATTAACTCAAATGGATTGGATGTGACTCTATTATTTCCAGCAAAAGAGCGCATGTCCAACGATAGCCGGCAAATTTCCTCCCGCTTCCTTCCGCGAAGGACATCCAACACTAGCAGCATACATTTTCACAACTCTAACGAACCAGAGAAATTTCCTGCAAACACAGACTGATTTCATATAAGCAAGAAGGATTTCGTATAAAAAAGTCGGATCTTCATATAAACATGACGGATTCCATTACATTTACATGAACTAAGCGGTGCTAATCCGGCTCTCGTGGTATAATTAATACCTAATCTAGATGGCCGCCCATGGATCCGATTGTCTTCCTCATGTCCGGCAGACACTTTCGGGGTCGATGAAGGTCCTCAGAAGAGACGAAGCAGCAAAGAAACCACCTATATACGCAGTCGTCACCTTGGCGGTGGCCTTGACCCAAGTGGCGGCGGCCTTCGGTGTTCTACTTCTCCTCTATGATGGCAGCGGACACAGAGAAGTTGGCCACCGACTCGTCGCTCTCCACGCACCCGGCTTCTGTCTCTGCCTGCATGGCGCTACCGCAGGCACGGGAGGCACGCCCACAGACACGGGAAGTGCGGCCACCGCAGACACTGGTGGCACGGTACGACGCGGCAGCGACGACGCACGTGCCGCCGTGCTCGCCGGCGTGCCGGCATGGAGCAACTTGCCACTCCTCATCGAGCTGAACTGGAGCGGCGAGTTGCTGAACCACGTGCCGGCTTCGGGCGGCAACTAGCTCCGTTGGGCCAAGCAAGGTTGGTGAAGCACCGAGCGGCCTCGCTCATATCCGGAGAACGGCTCCTCGGAAGCCATCGGAAGAGTGGAGAAAATGGTGAAGGAGGAGATGGGGGAGCGGCAGAGGGGTGCGATTCTTGCCCGCTGTCTATCTGGCCTCGTTTAAATAGAGGGTGGATGGTAGAAGCTTGGTTGGCATCTGGCCTCGTTTAAACTGAGGGCGGACGGGAGGAGCTCGGCCGGTGTTGCGTTTAATTCTGGCCCGCTCATGAATGGGCGTGTGGCCGGAGTAGGTTTCTCGGTTTGCATGCGGGTTTAACGGAGGCGTTTGATGGAGGCGAGGAGGCGTGTTCAGCTGGGCGTGCAGCGGGCGGTGCAGTACTAGTATTCGATTTGATAGCTACAAGTAAAACTAGGACAGTTCGCGATACGGCTTTAATGTAGACGAGTGAGAGGGTAGCGGTTCGAAATGATGAATGACCAATGATGCATCCTCCTTCAATTAGCATCCTGAATGCATGAGGGAAGTAATGGGAGGAGGATGGGGAGAAGAGGTAGCACGATGTGAATGCTACACAGTTTGCACTCATATAAAGGCGCACCTCCATTCCAACGCATCTACCACATCGTACGCACCTAAGCACCTACACTAAGCGCAAAAGTGCTCACTCCAGACCCACGGCGGTGATGCGCACAAGCGGCCAGCGGCTGTGCCAGATGGTCCACGACGCCGGCCTGCGGCATGGCACTGAGGATCGTCTCCAGACGGTGTTGGCGACCGGCTGGTTCATGGCCATCGTCTATGCTAGCTACAACTCTCAGTTGGACCTGATGATCATTGCCACCATCAACAAGTTCACCATCGTCAAGAAGCTCCCGGATGACATCGTCGTACTCCTCCAGTCCGCGTGCCCGGGCTCCTCATTGCTTGTTGTCGGTGTCAAAACCGGCAGATCTCGGGTAGGGGCCCAAGCTGTGTGTCTGAGGATCAATGGTAACAATGGATGAAGGTACACAATGTTTACCCAGGTTCGGGCCCTCTTAAAGGAGGTAAAACCCTACGCCCTGCTTGATTGTATTCGATGAGTATAGGGGTTAGAAGAGTTGATCTACCTCGTGATCATAACGGCTAAACCCTAGCTTGTCTAGCCTATCAATATTGTGATCCTGCCTGTGGACTAAACCCTCCGGTTCATATAGACACCGGAGGAGCCTAGGGTTGTACAAAATTGGTTTACAGGGAAACGAAATAGCTTATCCAGACACCAATCTTGCAGTTCACGCATATAAGAGTCCTAGCAGGACACAGGAGGTGGTCTTCTTTCTTTATCTTCATGGCGCGTCAGTCCGGCCCATATCGAATAGGCCGTACGCCCGAGGACCACTTAGTCCAGGACTCCCTCACCTGCCACCCTAATCGACCTCCATGGCGAGAACCTCTTTCAGGCACTGGTGATAGAGGCGAAGGTGTCCTGATGTTTCGATGAGATAACTATCATTTTCTATGGGATTCGACTTGGACGATCCGACTACGATCGTGCGAAGACGTCACGCCTTAGCAAATGCTAAACCAACTTGCGAGGGTTATTGACCAAGCCGGAGTACGATCAACCTGACCACGAGGGTCTATTTCCTGCGAGCAAACGAAGAACAACAAGAAACTGAGATTGCAATCGGGATATTGTGAATATAAGATGAAAGCTTTATTGATCAAGATGGGGTTCTGTGACGTCTTGGTCTGGTCGTTGAACACAAACGGAGTACGCAAAGTTGCAGCTATGGCGAACTTTTAATCTAAACAAAACCCAAAGTCTAAATGACACCCTAAGGGCTGTATATATGGAGGAAGAGGGGGAATTTCGTGGCCCTTGGGGACAGGGTCCGAAACCGACCCTATCTCCTGTTTCCCCACACATACGGACTCTAAAAATAGCCTATACTCAAGTATTTTTAAATTACATGGGCCTGGCCCAATAATAAGGTGACACAGCACCTCGAATAGCACCTGGACGAAAGTTATGAAGTAGCATCTTGTATATTTCGTCCAAGGCTTCATGCACTCATTATGGTGGCTTCAACATCCTGAAATCATCACATGAAACTCCGTTCTTGTTCCCCTTGTGCATGCGTTCATCTCCATGCTTGTTATTGCTCCAATATTCATCCTTCTCCAAGCTAGGCTGTTCATTTGTAAGAAAAACAAATGTATCCAATTGAGGCAGCATCATATTCTCATGAACATTAGAATCATTACCAAGAAACGAAAGTACTTGGTAATTTAAATGGTGTGCGCGAGCTCTAGTAATTGGTCCATTATGTATAGTAGTAGGGGCCGTGGGTGTAACAATGGTATTGATGTCCTCACCATCCTCCCCTTCTCGAAATGAAGTCGTCCTCGATGGAAGCTCATCTTCCTCACCCAAGTAAGGCTTCAAATCTGCAATGTTAAAAGTGGGACTAACCCCAAAATCTGTAGGAAGCTCAAGTTTATATGCATTATCATTTATTTTCTCTAACATCTCCAGGTGCAAAGACAACATGTTTTCTACCCTTATCTCCAACAAGTTTATATATAGCATTCATACGTTCAATGTTTTCCTTAGTTAACTCATTCATTTTTAAAATCAATTCAGCATGTTATTTAGCATCAAAATTAACCTTCTCCAAAGATGGAAGAGGCAACAAATCAATAGGTGCATGAGGTAGGAAACCATACACAATTTTAAAAGGGCACATCTTAGTAGTAGAATGCAATGAACGATTATAAGCACATGCAATATGGGGCAAGCGTTCTTCCCACATTCTTTTATTATTCTTCAAAACAGCCCTAACCATAGTAGACAATGTTCTATTGACTACTTCACTTTGTCCATCAGTTTGAGGGTGACAACTAGTACTGAAAAGCAGTTTAGTCCCCAACCTAGCCCATAAACATCTCCAAAAGTGGCTAAGAAATTTAGTATCATGATCTGAAACAATAGTATTTGGCACACCATGCAAGCGAATAATTTCACAAAAGAACAAATCAGCAACATTAACAGCATCATCGCTTTTATGACATGGTATAAAGTGTGCCATTTTCGAGAATCTATCCACGACAACAAATATGCTATCTCTCCCCTTATTTGTTCTAGGTAAACCTAAAACAGAGTCCATAGATATTCCTCCCAAGGAACACTAGGTACAGGCAAAGGCATATATAAACCATGAGCATTGAGTCGTGACTTAGCTTTTTGACATGTAGTGCAGCGAGCAATAAACACTCAACATCCCGTCTCATCTTTGGCCAAAACAAATGTGTAGCAAGTACGTCCTCCGTCTTCTTCACGCCAAAGTGTCCCATCAATCCTCCTCCTTGCGCCTCCTGCAACAACAAAAGATGAATAGAGCTAGCTGGAATGCATAGCTTGTTATCACAGAACACAAATCCATCATTAACGACGAACTTGTTCCACATTATTCCTTCTTTACAATCCTGCATTACATCTTTAAAATCAGCACCATGCACATATTGATCTTTGGTGGTCTCCAAACCAAATATTTTGAAGTCAATTTGTGAAAACACTGTAGACAATGCATCAACAATAACATTTTCTTTAACCTTCTTGTGTTTATTGACATAAGGGAAAGTATCAATGAATTCAACCCATTCAGCATGTTATGACCCAAAGGAATTATGAGAATTATTTGGAGATTATTGGATGGACAGAAATATAGGTTGTTTCACAATCTAGGGAAGATAGGGTTATTCCTTTAGTGAAAAAGGAATTTTCCCTATAAAAATATTTTAGGGTTTGGTCAAGGAGTGAAGTGACATGATCTTGGCAAGGTTTTGAGAATGATGAGCCACTTGGGAGGAGGAAATGAGGATGATTTCCCAGGTGGCAAGGCCACAGAACCACTCCAAAAAGAAAAAAAAAAGCAAAAACCAAATAAATCAGAAGAAAAAGAAAAGGGCCAAAATCCAGGCTGTTACAAACGTTCCCCTCTTAAAGAAATCTCGTCCTCGAGATTTGGTTGCTCAGGGAACAAGTATGACTTGAGGACACTATTTCCAACTTGGGTATCCTCTTTCTTTTGTTTATTGTTCCCCCAAGAATTTCAGATGATCAACTTACCTTGATCTGGGGTGGTTTGCTTCACCTTTCCCAAATTCAGACAGGTCTTTTCTCATATACCAAATCTTTTTGTTAACGTGAATTTTCTCCTATCTGCGGTGGTATCCAATGGATCTGAGCATAAATTTTCTTTTGATCATGAAAACCTTTTAGCTTCGGTCATGAGGTTGCTTCAAATAAATGCATGCCTTCTGGTTTCCATAAATGCTGAGAATTATCATGACCATCTTCTAACGGGATCTGAGTGCTCACATGTGGCACTGATTTATCGTGATTTATGCCTTTGGCTCGGGCATGAGATATGTACCAAAGATTTGACTGCCTTCTGTCGTGAGCAATATAATGGTGTATGGAGTTATAGCTGGGTCAAACCTCGGCTATATATATCTTGAGACTGGCCCGACAGGGGCTGATGGACAAATGCTTTTCCTGACAGACTGACCGTGTACTTGATTCCTTCGGTGAGTATACCGGGTCTGAGCTGATTGTTCAGCTTTTGATTTTTCTCATGATTGATATACCCATCTGTGGTAATAGGTTGTGATATGCTTTAACACTACCGCTGAAGTCAAGTTGTGGAGCTTGCAAAGGAATCTTGGATCTGACAGAACAGACGCAGATATTCCACGCTAACCATGTCAAGCGGGTCAGCGGGATATGAAAATCCTTCTATAAAGAGTAGGTCGCTGAGAGTATGACATTGTGGATCCATATGGGATTATGGCTTCCAACTGACTTGGGTATCCGGACCCTGATGGTCGTGCAAAAATCATCATGCTTTGCTGTCAGTCTCATCCTTTTTACGGTCATGATTTTCTTGGTTAGGATACCTTACTGAAACAACTTGGACACACATATCCTTGATTCATCGTATGACCATGGACGTGATTAGTGCAATATTTTTGACATTATTCCTTGTGATTGTTTTCTGACCTGAGTCCGCACACATATGACATATACCCGGGGTTTGTAGCTGTACAGAGCTCATTGCTGAGGCCAATCATACAAGAAGGTGACAAGGTTTTATAATATTGCCTTGTCTGGTACGCGAATAATGATCTTGATGACCATTGTCAAGACTTGTGGATTTTGTGATGTCATCTCCAAATATTATCGCTCCTTGCATCGCATGAGATGTATTTTTGCTTATTTTTCTTTGCCTGACTGGGGAGGTTGTGGGGTCCTTACTTTTCTTAGGTGTATCTGCTAGATCAGTGTCGCATCTCGTATGAGTTACTGATATGACTGGGGATGCATGCTCACCATATATAAGAAGGATATGTCACCGATCACTCGATCCTTGCGGTAGGCATATATTTTGTCTGAATTGTACCTCTAACAAAATTATTGCAAGTCTAGTCCTTGAACTGTACTGACATACATTGGCAACTCTTCACATAATCTCTGAGGATGGTGCAATATTGTGGTACTAGCATGGACTGAGTGGCTTACAAGAGAAGCCATCCGAGTAGCTTGCTAAGGAAGACTTGTTAACTTTTGCTCAAATATTTTGTCTAGGTACCGTGCAGAAAAAGGCTCTATAGCTTACACACGAAGCTTGCTCTGACTATTGTGCTGGAGAAGCCTGAGTTCCGTACTTGAGAAGCTTCTCCTCGGGTTTGCTTGTTGAGAAAATTTTCATTTCCGTCTGTCACAAGCCTTTTACCGAGGTATCATGTTGAGAAAGACTGGGCCTCGTGGGCTGGAAATTGTTCACATATCATGCTGAGAAAATTGAGGAACCTTGTTATCAGAAATTTCTTCCAATAGCGTGTGGAAGAATACTGGGTTTCCTATATCCAAAACTTCGTACTGATATGCAGACTAAAATCCATACACACGGCCATAATATTCTGAGTCTGATTATTTGCATGAGAAAAATTGTTCGACTATCTTCCTTGAGCATATCATATTCTGACTTTATTTCGGATGATAACATATTTCAAGCATCATTAATTTGCTGAGCCAAAACTTTGTATATGATCCATACCTCTGTCTGAAAATATACCGTTGATCTTGTACCTGATTTGTCTTTCTGCGGGCTGGATCATAACTGATGTGAGGATTTTGCACTGACAGGGACTCGATGCTAATAATCAATTCAATACACCATTAGTATTCTGAGCAGATTTTAATACCATACTGCAGTTGACTGGGTAGACCATAATGTCTAGCTGAGCTTCTTCCAAATATTTGAAATCCTTATTGCTTCTTCGAGTCCGGTGTCGGTGGATGAGCAATTCTTTATAGGGGAAAATAATGTAACACCGGGCCCAAAAGAAAGAAGCAAAGAAAACTCAACTAAACAAAAGCACACAACAACAAACAATTCACACACAATCAATGTCACACATTACTGCTAGTCACACAATATGCATGCCTACTTAAGCACACAAATCTCGCGGGATCTCCGGTTCTATGATCTAGCATGCTGTGACGATGTGCACGGGGACGAATAAATGTGTGGAAGAGTTGGTGTAAACAACGCTACACCAAGTGCTAGCTTAGCCAGATAGCAACCTGGACTAGCTCGGAGGCGAGGATGCACTCGGTAAACATGTAGTGGGACACGAAGGTCGCAACCACATTATTATCAAGCGGACGGAAAAAGATCCGTACTCGCCCAAGATATAGGATAGCAGGGAAAACTGAGGCTGCTGACATTGCCCATTCTTGATAACTAAGATCATTAAGGGCTGCCAACACGACAAAAATAAAAGATCGATCCGGGATAGAAGCATGTCCATCACCGAAACGATAGACGGGACTGAAGGACAGACACCGGTGCGATACCTGACCACCATTTTTGCAAACAGTGTCGGGATCACTTGGCATCGCTCTGCTGGGACAGAAATGACACCAAACACTGAAATAAAAAGGAATTGGAGAAATGCAAAGGTTGAGCTGTAGTGGATTCGAACCGATGCCAACTACACTCACAAGATAAATCATTATCACAAATACTAAGGCTATATGCATGCTATGCAACAAACAAATGCAGCAACCAAATGCAACAAACCAACTGGGGTCTATACTACCGCTTTCTAACGTTCGCGTGGTCTAGGGCGTCCTACAGCCAAACCTGCTCTGATACCAAGCATGTGGCACCCCGGCTCAGAGAAATTGGAACGCCCCGTATTCCAGCCCAGAGATCGAGGAGAAGTTTTCTGGAATACGGCTCTGCTTGACATAGAACAAATCAGCTCTTATTACAAGAATAAATACAAAGGTCTGATGTTACAAAGAAGTACATCAGCACGGCGACACTACGCCTGCGACACTACACTTGCTCTATGCTAGCAGCAGAACAACTCATAGCAGCGGAACAACGACGAAGGTGGTGAACTCCACTCCACAGGGACTCTGGCTGGAACGCTTTATCCTAGCTCGCACGAACGGAAACCACGACAAGCAATCAAGCAATCACGGCATCACCTGCAATCTGGCATGACACACCAGGTCAGTACATTGAATGTACTTGCAAGCTCACAACAACCAAAAACATCAAGGCAAGACAACAACATAGCATTAAGCAGGTTAATTAAATTAACAGCTACCATCATATAACAGCAACTCCTAAGCATAATATGAAACTACTATAATACTGATAAGTCACCATCTCCGATCTCCATAACCATATCTCTCTTGGCTAACCGGCCAAACAATATACCATCTCGATCACCTCGTGATCACAACCAAACTGTAACAGTGATCCTTGCGGCGATCACAACCCGACCAATACATGGCCCGTGATCCTTGCGGCGATCACAACCCGTCCAAAACTTGGCCAATCTGTACTTCTCCAAATATCCACATATCCATCAACTATACGTCATTCCGTCAGGTGAGTGTTGATCGAATGGTGTGCCCTAGTACGAACCCATGCCCATGACCGAGGACGCGGCTATCGATAGATTAAACACACACACTCTGTAGAGGTAGTGCACTGTACCCACACCACAGAACCCATGGCCTCGCACTCCCATTCGGCTGGACCAACAGTGTTATGACAAAACCGATCTACTGCCATGACACTCTCCCGGCCACTCCGACTCACTCCCCACTGGGCTAGTCATGGGTGGCCCCGTGTCTACCTCCAGACACAACGGCCACCATCGTGGCCTGATCCACTCTAGGATCCTCGCGCAAAATCAAATCAAAACCGGGCACACAAGGCTTATGTCCGCCTACCTGATCAGGGTAGCGCGCGCCCATAACCTTCCCTCGTTGGAGTCACCGGCGAGAGGCACAACAATAGACCGCATTAGGTCCGTCCCATACCAACAAATGTGGTTGCACTGGAAAAGTTTGATTCGGCGGCACCTGACCAACTTACTGACGGAATTTATCCACAAAACTATAACCATGATAACTGATACACCGATGTCAACCATCAAACTATAATCCAAGTCATAGCAATATCCAACAAATAATCCAAGCAAAACATCATCATCTCAAAATACGCCGAGGATAGCATAACACTACTATCATGATGAATCCAAAACAATAATACTACTACTACTCCAATAACAAGAATACAACTATCCAGCTAAGATCCACATGTAACCATCATCTCCGAAAATAATACTCCAAGCAACAAAATATCAACTATCATCATGAAAATAATCATACTAACCGCTAATAATCGAAAGGTAGCAAGATATCCAAAGTAATACTCCAAGAATATAATCACAGATATCATCATGGAAATAATCATAATAGCAACCAATAATACTCCAAAAGCAACATGATACTCATCAACTACAAACATAACTCCTAGTAATCCAAACAAAAGCATGGCAACAACAAGATCAAAACAATACTCCGATAAAATGCCATGCACAGAGTCATGTTGCTAAAGCAATATTTTAAACAAGTTCAAAATGAAATAAACCATGTCACTGCATCGCAATCATGCAAATGGAGGGTGTGGCTTGCCTGGGGTGGAAGAAATCACCAGGAGAAAGTGTAAGAAGTTCGTGGAAGGAATCGCCGGAAATCTTTCTCTCTCGGAGGGGGCTGAATAAGGGCAGGGGAAAAATGGTCATTTTCAGTATGCCAAAACAAAATTAAAGTGATACCAACAGAGCGGGCTCTACGAAACAAAGAAGTGAGCGTTGGTTTCACCTCATTTGGAGTTACGGATAAAAAATTATGGAGGGTTGAAGTTCAGGGACTTTTTTGTAAAAAGAATATTCACAGTAGGGTCCCTGAGTGGATAAGGTAGAGGCGTAAAGTTAGAAATACGTTTTCGGAAGTTGAAAACGTAAAACATAAGTACATTTCCACTTATCTGACGTGGCGTGGACCGGTCAGCGTTGTCATGTGGGTCCCACGCGGGTGGGGCCTGCCACTTATCCACTTGGCAGGGGTGGGGCCGAGGCTTGGGTCACTGACGCCTGGGGCCCGTGGGGTCCACCTAGATGGTCAACTCCCTCCCCCACCTGTCTTCTCCTTCCTCCCGATCGAGAACAGAGGCGAGGTGTGGCAGAGCGCTGCCGGCGAGGGCCCGGCCGGCTCAGGCGCTCCCCGGCCGAGGCAAAGCCACCGGCGGGCGCGGCTCGGCCTGCCGCCTCCATCCTTGGGGAGAATGGCCGTCGTGGAGGCCCGGAGCAACAGCGGGGGCGAAGACAGGAGGAGGCAGAGGGCAGCGGGCAGAGGTGAAGACCGACGATGCTGGCTGCTCCAACGATGAGTGGAGGGCTTGGGAAGGTTCGTCAGGGCACGTGGAGGACTCGGGTGAGGTCAGGGAGGAGGGGAAGGGCTTGGTTCGGGTGGATTTAACCGGGGTACCGCGGCGGCCATGGCGGCCTAGAGCAGCAAGGAGGGGCTCTGGTGCTCGGGGAAGTGCACGGGCGGGGTCCTGGGAGAGTGGCGGGGCCAGTGGTGAGCTCAAACGGCTCGGGGGAAGGCCATTTATAGGCGGGGCGAGGGGCACGGCCTCGGGTGCTGCCGGGCACATTCGGCCAACGCTCTGGCGAGGCCAACGAGCACGGGAGGGCTCGGGGTAGACGGCGAGCGAGGGAGCAGACGAGCCTCAGAGGTCACGGGGCAGGAGGGGCCGAGGGGAAGCAGAGGAAGAAGCTGAGCGCCATTAAAGCTTGGTCGGCCAAAGTGCGCCCGTGGGCACGCAGCGGTTTGCGTCCGTGAGCAAGCGGACGGAGGGGGAGAGGGGTCCAGGGGAACGACGACGATGAGAGGAAGCCACTGGATATCATCACAGGCGCGAAGCCGACGAGAGGGAGAGGGGGTCCAGCACAAACACCCACTGGACGCGCTCATGGCATGCCAAAACGGTGGTCACCACCAGTGTTGGCATGTGGGGGAGGCAAACAATTGTCAATTGTTGTCTAGTGGTAATTTCTTTGAAGGTTGGTTTGATCTGTGGTGGTAACTTGGTTAAACCTACTCTGGTTAAATAGTTATCACCCTCTGAAGTTTACTGCAGTAAACTTGGGTCAGAATTGGTGGTCAACAGGAAAGGGTTTGGAGCCAAAAAGTTTGTCCGCTAGGTTGAGGTAAAGAAGGACTTTCATCCTGGTAAGTTGGAGGAGATTTGGATCAAGATTTAAAGTAGTTGCTTTGTAACTGCCAAAATGGTCCAGAAATGAAGATTATGATGGTGCACTCACATGGAGTGTCAACTTGGGCTAAGATTGGGCAAGGCTTGATCATTTGGTCATATGAAGATGCTCAAAAAGTATCATACCATTTGGCAAAGCCAAAATGGTACTTGCTTCACAAACATCTCTACTGACCAGAAACTTGGCATAATATTGGTGGTCAAATGGATCAATGAAATGATGCCCAATTGGGTGGAGAGATGTTTTATGGGTATAAGAATGATCTGGTAATTTGTCAGGATTTTTGAAGCAATATAAAATACACTTGCTTCACAACCTGAAAATATTGCCATAAACAAAGATTTGCTCCTGTGCTCACATAGATGATTGGATGGGGCTGCAAATTGGTGGAGGGGTTAATGTGAGCACATTAAGGAGTTTGCAAAAGTTCAACTCATTTGGGTACCCCCAGCTAGTACTTCCTTCACAAAGCCTTCTTTCTGACAAAAACTTTGAAAATTCACTGAGGAAGATTGGCTAGGCAAATAAATTTGAACTTGTGCATGGGGCAATTATTTGGACATATAATCATGCCCAAAAAGGTTGGGAGGCACTAGAAAAAATATAAGTGACACTTCCTTCACAAAGTGCCATTCAGGACAGAATAGAAAAAGGAATATTGGGGAATTATTTTTGAACTGGCCAAGGCAATGTTTGGGCATATTTGAGCTATATATGACCCAAAGGAATTATTAGAATTATTTGGAGATTTTTGGATGGACCGAAACATAGGTTGTTTCACAACCTAGGGCAGATAGGGTTATTCCTTTAGTGAAAAAGGAATTTTCCCTAGAAAAAGATTTTAGTGTTTGGTCAAGGAGTGAAGTGACATGACCTTGGAAAGATTTTGAGAATGATGAGCCACTTAGGAGGAGGAAATGAGGATGGTTTCCCAGGTGGCAAGGCCACAGAACCACTCCAAAAAGAAAAACAGAGCAAAAACCAAATAAAACAGAAGAAAAATAAAAGGGCCAAAATCCAGGTTGTTACACTGTGTTTTGGATTTGGCCCAAACATCATGCTCCTCTGGTGAGCTAAGAGAGATATATGTATGCGGGCTGCATAGACTACCATTTTTATAATTAAAAGATCACATGCTTATGCTTCATGGCGTGTAACATTATTGTTAGAACTATTTTGCCATGTACAAAATAGTCTGTCTTGCACACTTCACTGTTGTAACTATATGGACTGTGCTTGTGAATGGGCATGCGTCAAGTAGGCCGCTAATGGGTTGGCCCACTTATTTTGACAAGCCCGGCCTTTTAACCTGAATGGGCCACTGTTGGGCCGAGCCACGTGCCAGCGTACCATAGGCTTGTCCCGTGCACTCGCTTGATGACACCTATCCCAATGGGGAGCTGACACGCGGATACTAAGGTGAATCGGAATTTTACACGGGAAAAATCCCAATTGGTCTGGGCGGTTAACGGGTTATTGGATCCAAACCAGAACCCGATAGCTTAAGGGCCACCCGTTACGGTGGATGCCATGTGTCGGTTACCCTTGACGAAAGCACTTCCAGGATGCCTCATTTATCGTCATGGAAGTGGACACTTCTGTGATGATAGTTTTGGTATTGTCATGGAACACTGCTACAACAGCACAGGTATGACTATCTTGATTCTGCCATAAAATCGCCATGCATGTACATGCATGACAGAAAACATGACCTACTGTGACAAACACGTATCATCACGGAAGTGTATTTTTTTGTAGTGTAACCTCGACGGCAAACAACGACATCCCATTGTAGCACTGCGTAAGTACATGGAAAGGCAATGTTAACTGCAACATGGTTGACATCCACCAAAAGTAGCAAATGGTAATAAAACGATAGCATCTATAGTGATATCTTCATTGTGAAAGAGTAGCACAGTAGCAAAGGGACGGATTAAAAATGGATAGAATTGTTTACTATAACAAACATGTTTCACTAAAGACAACCTAGTATAGCCATTGAAACTGGTACTGATAGAAATGATTTTGACAGAGTTAAACATTGCAAGGCAGGTGCTTCTAGAGCATAGAATGGCCCTGTTGTCTATAAAAAGGTAGGGAAATAGATAAGATGGGTTAGGCGTGCTTACTGCAACATGCTTAATACATCAACCATACAAAATATGTCCATTGCATCTAGTATTGGTAAGATTCAACTGGTTAGTTCATACTTGGTAAGACCTGAGGGGTCGAAGTGTGCCTGAAGCTTTGAAGTCTATTAACCAACTATTACTGCATGAGGCTCACAATCTAGTTTATACTAGGCTAATGATTGCATAGTTTTCCTTGTTGTAGTAGGTTTGTATGAATCCCTCTGTTGTTTATTATGCTCCCTAAGACTTTAATTGAGCTACAAAATGGCCAACTGCTTGCTTACTTGTGGGCAAGATATATATATAATGTTCAGTAGCTGCGTGTTGTCTAAATTTGTAACATGTCTATGTTTTGGATTTGTCCCTAACATCGTGCTCCTCTGGTGAGCTAAGAGAGATTTCTGTATGCAGGCTACACAGGCTACCATTTTTAATTAAAATATCACCTGCTTATGCTTCATGGCGTGTAACATTATTGTTAGTCCTATTTTTCCATGTACAAAACAGTCTGTCTTCCTCGCTTCATTGTTGTAACTATATTTTTGCCCTAGTCATGTGTACTTACAGAAACATTTCAGGATGAAGTGACATCAACACAAAGATCTGCGAGCGGTGCGGCATGGCCATTACCAAATGATTATGGATTGGAATTGGAATGTGGTGATGTTTTCGAGCATCACTAGAGGTGGCAAGGCAACGTGTACATGATTTATAACATGCAATCAACAAGTTGAGACTAGAGTTGCAGGTATTAGATGCATGAGTCAAAAAAATGAAACAAGACACTGAGGTAACCACGAAGGAATTAGAGATTTTGCACACTGAAATTTGTGCTATCTGAACCCGGCCAATCCTATTTTTTGAAGAGATTATAGTTCAAATAGTATGTTCTGATGATGCGTGTCCATGATGTATGAGCTTTATTTGCCAGTGTATGTAATTTGTTTTTTGTGTATGCTTTATTATCACTGGTGCTGAACTATAATGCCAGTGGGTATAATCTACTATAATTTGTTTATTGTATAGTGTAGGATTATTCTACGTTTCTATGCCTTAGTCTCTTTATTGTATAGTGTATGTTTTTTAGATGCGATAGTATAGAGTAGGATAATTCTGTTTATATGCTATATCATTAAAACATGGGCCAACACGCCCAAACATTACCTGGACGCCATCCGAACGAACAAACATGTGTAGTCAAAGAAGACCTTAATTGGGCTGGTCAAATTAATATTTAGTGGAACCCAAATAATGTGGCCCACCATAACAACGACTCTTAGAAGGTCATTAACCGGTCAAAAGCTTTATAGGGCCATATAGATGGAAATGGCCCGCGGGCCTCTAGTAGGCCGAAATAAATGTCAATTTTGTCTCGACGGCAAACAACAACATCACCCATTATGGCCCTGCGTTATTACATGGAAAGGCTGGAAAGGCATGTTAAGTACAATAGGGTTAGCATCCACCAAAAATAGCAAATGGAAATAAAATGACAGCATCTCTGGTATATCTTCATTGTGGAGTTAGGACGGTAGTAAAGGGATAGATTAAAAAATGGGTACAATTGTTAATTGCAACAGGCTTAACAACATCCTAAGTCATGTGTTGATGCAATGATAGGCCCCTTATGTTTTGCAGATTGTTGACATAAACAGTATGGGACTATGTGTTTGCTAGTGCACACAGAGTAATAGGTCCCTGAGATATCGAGGAGTTTGATGTAAACAACAAAGATAATCTCCCTGCGTTGCAGCGAAGGTTACCACCGAACATGATGTTAACAAGAGTGGCCCCTAAAAATTGCTGAAGTTCAAGCAATTGGTTCGGTGTCTGTCTGAGGAAAATAACCGCGTCCAAGGAAGAATGAACATGAAGTAAAGACATAGCATTTATTTCGTTCTTCTTCTTCTCTTTATTGAGTCATAGGACCACCGTACTATTAAGAGGGGTGTAGTGTTCGAAACTTTAATTCTCTGATGCTAAACCCAAGTCCTAAGTTGTGAGAGAAACCTCTTTGAGTTCTGAGCAAATGCTTGCCAGTAAGAGACTATGATCTTCTTTGCTGCGGGAGATTTGTCTCAGACCGAGGAGTTAGAATTACTTGTTCGTCAAGTAATGTTACCATTGCTCCCAAATCCGACCATTGCAAATGGGTCAGTTGGCCATTGGTTGGACTACGTGTCCAAAATGGTCATTTCCCATCAGGGAGGGTTGCGGCTATAAATAGCCAACCCGCACCGGCTTTGTCCGGTGGCTGCTCTGCTTATTTTTGAGAAGATTGTTGAGCAACCCCCTCTTTGAGCGATCTGAGTTTAAAATCCACTGAGAGAAAAGCCCTAGAGCCGAAGAATTAGATAGTGGTCCAGCATCACTCGAATGTAAGTCCAGTTTGCTCTGCCTATTACTCTTGAGAGCTGCAAACTCTCTAGACGGTTAGGTGTCAATTTCTTCAGAGACCAAGAGTGATTGTGGTTCTCGAAGAAGAAGTGTATAAAGGTTTGGACATCGCCTTAAGTATCTACCACGAGTAATCGGCATTGGTTGATGAACCAATTGTCGAGGAGAATAGGGTGAAGACAGTTTATCTTCCATGTTAAGCCACAACCCCTCCAACCAGACGTACTCCTTGTGCAGAAGGATGAACTGGTCGAACAAATACCTTGTCACCATCGAGCATCCCTGGTTACATCTTCTACATTTGTTTATACTCGATATGTGTTCCTTTGTAGATTTTGTCTCGATGCAAGTTTAGTTTCCTTTTGGTTCTCAGTTTTAGCTCGCTGTAGTTTGTTTTTTATTCGTTTTGCAGCTGGGTTTCGAGAGTTTTGTGATTGCCGAAGAAATTTTAAAAATCCCATTCACCCCCCTGGTAGGAGCTGGACAGTTCATACTTGAACATCACACAGTTTGCAGTACTGAAAATAACAAGGCACGTTTAACTACAAGCAACCTAGTATAGCCATTGAAACTGGTACTGATAAAAATGCAATTGACAGAGTTAAACATCGCAAGGCAAGTGCTACCAGAGCAGGGAATGGCCAATTGTCTATAAAAAGGTAGGGAAATAGCTAAGATGTTTTAGGCATGTTTACTACAACATGCTTAATACATCAACCATAGAAAACATATCCATTGCAACTGGTATTGGTAAGATTGAACTAGTCAGTTCATACTTGGTAAGTCCGGAGGGGCAGTTGCTGGGGAACTACATCTTGGCCAGAGTCGGCCCCAAGTCAGCAGTGGCGGAGGCGAGGTGTTCCTCCGGGTCAAAGTGTGGATCAGTGGCGCTGACATGTGTACCTGCAGGCAACCAGTAAATGTTAGAAGTTAAACTGCAATTGCACAAATGATGTGGAATAATGTAAGACATGGGGTGCAGCTAACCTCGATGACAAACAATAGCACCGCCTATTATGGCCCTGCGTAAGTACATGGAAAGGCATGTTAAGTATAACAGGGTTGAAATTCACCAAAAATAGCAAATAGAAATAAAACGACAGCATCTCGAGTGATATTTTCATTGCAGAGAGTGGCACGGTAGTAAAGGCACAGATTAAAAAATGTATACAAAAAATTATTAATTACAACAGGCTTAATAGCATCCTGAGGCATGTATTGTAAGTTTGTTGCTGGTATTGGGGAAATTGAGCTAGACAGTTAATACGTGAACATCACACAGTGTGCAGTACTGAAAATAACAAGGCACGAACATGCTTAATACATCAACAGTACAGAACATAGCCATTACAACTACTATTGGTAAGATTGAGCTGGTCAGATCATACTTGGTAAGTCTTGGGGGTAGTCGCTGGGGCACTTCATCTGGGGTAGAGCCTTCACCAAGTCGGTGGCGGCGGAGGCGATGTGTTCCTCCGGGTCAACACGCACAGCGGCCATCGCGCCATCAACCGCCATCAGCTCCTCGGCCTCCACGTGATATGTGGTTGGCCTTGCGCGGCGATGCTCTAGAGGTAGGGTGGTGGGAATTTGGAGGCATGAGGATGTTTCGCATGCACCATTTTAAGCAATCAGGTCGGGGCCGTAATAGAGATCGGTGTGTTACCTGACTGGATCGACGATGTTCGGGCAGAACATAAATGTTGTTGAAGCTGTCGTTGCGGTGGCGGTGGCGGTGGTTTGAGACGTCGGGAGGGGGGAAGGGTGGCGAGATACTGCGGAAATGTGATGGGTGGGGATGTGGTGGGAGGAATAAATTCTGAAATCGCACACCTAATAAAAATTTCGCTGCGAAACATGAAACTTGGTCGGGGGAAACACACAACATAGATGCAGCGCATAAAATACTCGTGTGCAAGAAAAGAGAAAATTGGTGGATCTCGTCTCCAAAAAAATCTACACGTGTAGTTGATTATTGTGGTCAATGGTACGCTTGCTTTATTAGGAAAGATCACACAAGTAACCGACTTATGGATCATTAACGCAAAAAAACACGGGTACACCATAGAAACCATGTTTTTTGTGATCTTCTAATAATTCTTATATCTATTAGCATCTACAGCTGCACCTGCAAATCTCTTTCATTGTAGCAGTTATTCAATGTACATGAACGAGGCAAAGGTGACACTCGATGAACAATCATCGGTTTATGAAATGCAATCAAGTGTCAACCTGCCTCGCTCACATAGCCAGAATTGATCCTATGCAACAAAAGAGAAGCTTGCTGCCATCCACCGACATGGTTATTTAAGCCGGTGTGCGGCCAACTCGCATGACGACGTGGGACAAAAAACCAGTTGCGGCCAGCTCTAGTCTCCGGTGGCTTCGGGTGGCTGCGGGCGGACGTTTCGGGAGGATTTAGGGCTAGGGTACGGCTACAAAGCTTCAGTGAACACATGCTAATCAACGCTCAAAGTGCTCAAAGGATGCGCTTATCGACATTGTATGTTAATAATAGATAGTACCAACTTAATGTACTACTAGTAATTTTCTCTAAAACTAGTATGTAGTACTGGTAGATGCTTGTAAATAATTATACAAACTTATGGGAGACACACGCACTAACTACTTCTCACATGCTAGCATCGGGGTATGCTGGCCAGACATCGTCGTTCTCCTTCCCGGCCTTGTTGCTGGCATCCATCCGTGCTTGGATCTCCGTCGAGCTCTCCTCAGCACGGCGCACGGCCTCTTCTTTCTTGCGGTGGCGGGACTCTCTTTTCTTGACTGCTTTCTGCCTTTTTTGCTCCTTCTCAATGGCTTTGGCCGCCTCTTGATCCAGTGTCCATTCAGCCATGGCAGCATCAAAGCCCGCCCACGTAGTTGTGCGGCCGTGGGCAGCGATGAACAAGGTGCGGCGGGATGTCAATGCTTCCTTACCATCTATGCGGTCACGGGCAGCGAGGAACTCGGCGTGGCGAGATGCCATCACTACCTAAATAGTTACTGTGTGGCGCGGTGCCATGAACAATGCTTGGAGAGAGCTCTGCAGTGGAGTGGCCGGACAGCCGTACAGTGCAGTGGTTTTTAAGAGCTCAAGGACAAACGATGAAGGAAATTTGGCTTCCCTTACAATCTTGGTCATTCATTTTAACACACGGTTCATCTCCGTCGCCTCTGAAAATAGTGTGTGCTGAGCCTATTGTGTGTTGCGTTATGATTGGCCGAAACTCCAGCCACGCAGATCACCGTGTGCACCGTAGGATGCACCGCGATCAAACGGCAATCCACATCCCTCTCATCACACCCGTGCAGCTGTAGCTCGATTGGATTTATCTGCGCTAAATGCCTAGAAAAATGCACATAATCCCCTAAATATGGTAAATGAGCCCGGAAAAGTGACAAATTTGAAAACGGTGATTTGTAGGGTGTATGTTCATCGTAGAAAATAACTCAAGGACAAAGGACGGATGAAATTTGGATTCCCCTTCAATCTTGGTGATTTCCCTCCTGAAACCATGAAACTTCCTCGGTGATGGTTCGATTTATGGAGGGCGTGCATGATGACATAAGCCAAACCTTCTCAAATTTTTATCAGGGCATCCATGCCATACCATGGCACCATGCCAGGCGTCATGATTTTCAAGCATGTATTTCATTTTCTATAGTTGAAAAATAAAAAAATGACACGTTTGTGGTTGACTCTTGCCACTCTTTTCCTTGAAATCACTACCCATTCCTTGTAAAAGGCATGAGATGTTACTAAATAGCACGAGCATGATTTTCCAGAATATTCTTGTGCACCTTTTCACGCACCGATTGTTTGAATTTGAATTATGTGCATTTATGCCTAGATAATGGACATAATCCCCTACTTATGGTAAATGAGCCCATAAAAGTGCCAAATTTGAACATGCTGATTTGCAGGGTGTATCTTCATTGTATAGAAAACTCAAGGACAAAGGATGAAGGAAATTTGGATTCCCCTTCAATCTTGGTGATTTCCCTCTCGAAACCATGAAACTTCCTTGGTGATGGTTCGATTTTTGAAGGGTGTGCATGTCGACATAAGTCAAACCTTCTCAAATTTTTACCAGGGCATAGTGAGGCCATACCGTGGCACCATGTCAGGCATCATGTTTTTCAAGCATGTATTTCATTTTTCTATAGTTGAAAAATCAATAAATGACACGTTTATGGTTGACTCTTACTACACATATCCTTGAAATCCCTGCCCATTCCTTATAAAAGGCATGAGGATTTACTAAATAGCACGAGCATGGTTTTTTAGACTGTTCTTGTGAACCTTTTCATGCACCGATTGTTTGAATTTGAATTATGTGCATTAATGCCTAGAAAATGCACATAATCCCCTGAATAAGGCAAATGAGCCCGGAAAAGTGCCAAATTTGAACCTGGTGATTTGCAGGGTGTATGTTCATTGTAGAAAAAAATTCTAGGACAAAGGATGAAGGAAATTTGGATTCCCCTTCAATCTTGCTGATTTTCCTCTCGAAACCATGAAACTTCCTTGGTGACGGTTCTATTTATGAAGGGCGTGCATGATGACATAAGTCAAACCTTCTCAAATTTTTACCAGGGCATGGTGAGGCAATACTATGGCACCATGCCAGGCGTCATGTATTTCATTTTTCTATAGTTGAAAGACCAGTAAACGACGCATTTGCGGTTGACTCTTGCGACACATATCCTTGAAATCTCTACCCATTCCTTGTGAAAGGCATGCGAATTTACTAAACAACACGAGAATGGTTTTCTAGACCATTCTTGTGCAGCTTTTCATGCACTTATTGTTCGAATTTGAATTATGTGCATTAATGCCTACAAATGCACTAATCCCCTAAATATGGTATATGAGCCCGAAAAAGTGCCAAATTTGAACACAGTGATTTGCAGGGTGTATGTTCATCGTAGGAAAAGAACACAAGGACAAAGGACGCAAGAAATTTGGATTCCCCTTCAATCTTAGTGATTTCCCTCTCGAAACCATGAAACTTCCTCGGTGATGGTTCGATTTATGAAGGGCATGCATGAGGACATAATCCAAGCATTCTCAACTTTTTACCAGGGCATGGTGAGGCCATACCATGGCACCATGCCAGGAGTCATGGTTTTCAAGCATGTACTTCATTTTTCTATAGTTGAAAAACCAATAAATGACACATTTGTGGTTGACTCTTGCCACACATATCCTTTAAATCTTTGCCCATTCCTTGTAAAACGCATGAGAATTTACTAAATATCATGATCATGGTTTTCCAAACCGTTTTTTGCACTTTTTCATGCACCAGTTGTTCGAATCTGAATTTTTTGCATTGATGCCTAGAAAAGGCACATAATCGCCTAAATATGGTAAATGCGCCCGGAAAATGCCAAGTTTTAACACTTTTCATTTGGGGGGGGGGGCTATGTTGATCGTAGAAAAAAACTAAATGACGAACTAGGAAGGAAATTTGGATCCCCCCAATCTCGGTGATTTACTATCGCACACGATTCATCTCCGTCGGCTCTGCGAGTTGTGTGCGTTCACCCACATATCCAAAAGGAAAAAAGAAAACCCTCACCTCTGCCCACTTCGTCCCCACCCACTCGCCATGCACTTCTTCGCAAGTCTTCGCCTCATCCACTTCTATCGTGGAGGCCACCCTAAGCTCGACGCCTGTCATTAGTGGGCGGAGGTCGCGCTCCAGATGGCACGGGAGCTTGCCCCTACCGCTTGTTGCTGCCTATCTGCACCGACTTGCACCGACTTTCTGGACTCTGGTCGATTGGGGTTTTTTGCTGGATTGGGCCGGGGATTTTTCTCATGCAGAAGGTAATTTATTTAGAAAAATATTCACTCATCTCTTATCGCAGTCCATCCATCGTTGTTAATCAACCGGCGAAAATCGCCATGGATTCACTTTTCGTCTAGCTGATTCAAGGGTTTTCATTCAAGTGTCACAGTGCGAGCACAAGGGCCATTCGGAAACAAACTTCTATCTCACCATTCCAGAAGACTTCAGGGAGCGCTCGGTACATTCAATCTCACCCTACCATGATCGGCATGGCCTGAATTTATGAATTATGTTGCTACATTTGGATAAAAGGTACGGTGCCACATGCAACATAAACACCGAAGATGATATTTTTTTCTAAATTAGGAAAATTAATGATGTAAAGTTCATTCAGTTACTCTCATATTTGCATCAAATCTTTGTTCCATTATCTATTTTTAATTATATATTGTTGTACTTTGATTTCAGCTATATATTGTTCTATTCTCTAAGTTACTCCCATATTTGCATGTTGCTCTATTATTTCAACATATCTAATTTACGATCTTAATTTTCATTTCAAGCAGCACATCCCTTGCATTGCTAGAACACGAGTAGAAGGAAATCTTGGGCTTTACTTTGTTGATGACCCCATGGATGTCATATTGACAACCCAACATGGATTTACAATGGGAGTTAGCGTAAAACTTGATAAAGTGGTCACTCCTACTTTGATGCGGACCTTTGGAGAAAAATTTCTAAGTTTTATGAACTGAAAGCTGGCAATAAAATTCTAGTGTGTGCACCACAGCCTGGTATAATTAACATGGATGTTTAGTTCCCCAATGTCATCAGCAGATCACAGTCTGATCGAGATTACTGTTCTTTCAACTATCTCCATGCTGGCATATTACTTAGCAAAATCGGGGTATTTTTTCCGACTGACTGATCACTATTAAAGCAACCAATTCAGATTTCATTTTCTGACTCCGCTCCTAGGTAGTAACAAATTCTATTTACCAATTTAGGCCCACCATATATTCTTCTACCATGTTCTGAATAATTAATTCTTTCCATCTTTTAAGTAGGATATGTTGGATGCATAGTTAATGATTTTTATGTTACTCGGCGTACCAAATTTCATAGGAAAGACTTGAAGCATGACATAAAATTTGTTGATAATCTGACAGACATAGCACAACATATGAACGCTTCATTTTGGATGGGATTAATTCTACCTATGGTGCACACATTGAACAAGACCAATTGTGTGCACAAAACGCTAGTACAAAGTCTTGCTTTTATGTGGATGTTCATAAACTTTATATATCTTCAATGATATATTACATTTGGTTTTTATTCTACATTGCAACAGAAATTGCCCGCTGCAGCTGTTCCTGAATCGGTTTTCCGGTGTGGTCGAATTACACTTGTGCCTGCTAATAAAGCCAAAGTGATTGCAAGGTACTGCGTTTCCCACAGAAATGGAACCGTACAAATTAACAAGTTCTCGCTTGTCATGGCAATGCAACCACATTGAGAAATTGGAGACACTATTCTACTCATGCTCTACCAAGGCACGGGAGGGTTCTTCCTTTTCATTGACGAGATGCCGAGTCCCCGTGATCAAGCTGCTTCGAGCGGATAATGTGGTTGTTGGCCCTCAGCCTCTTAAAATTAAGTATGTAGATATGGACCATATGGTTGTCCAAATTTTTAAGTACCATGTTACCAAGATCCGCCTTTTTTGAATAGTGTCACCACTATGTATATGTTACTCAAATGTTGTCAACCAAGTTCTTAAATTTTCATGGAAAGTATTCGTATTGTACCCAGTTCATTTAGTTAAGCGTGTGCCCTGTAGAGTAGAGGATGTCCATGTTTTCGACGTGGTGACTAACACTGATGTCCAGAAGGAATTTGCATATTAATTGTCCATGTTGAAAATTGAGATAATATATGGATAAGCCAGCCCATACAATTGACATATTTGACATGCATGAACAAATCAATAGTTCGATGAGTAATTTACAAACCATTAGAATAATATGCTAGTGAGTAATTGTGGGTTGTAGAAATACCTGTGTTAAGGTTTGTGATTCCCGTAGCATGCACGTATGGTGAACCGTTATGTGATGAAGGCGGAGCATGGTTTATTTATTTATTGTCTTCCTTATGAGTGGCGGTCGGGGACGAGCGATGGTCTTTTCTTACCAATCTATCCCCCTACGAGCATGTGCGTAGTACTTCGTTTCGATAACTAATAGATTTTTGCAATAAGTATGTGAGTTCTTTATGACTAATGTTGAGTCCATGGATTATACGCACTCTCACCCATCCACCTTTGCTAGCCTCTCTAGTACCGCGCAACTTTCGTCGGTACCATACTCCCACCATATACCTTCCTCAAAACAGCCACCATACCTACCTATTATGGCATTTCCATAGACATTCCGAGATATATTGCCATGCAACTTTCCACCGTTCCGTTTGTTATGACATGCTTCATCATTGTCATATTGCTTTGCATGATCATGTAGTTGACATCGTATTTTTGACAAAGCCACCGTTCATAATTATTTCATACATGTCACTCTTGATTCATTGCACATCCCGGTACACCACCGGAGGCATTCATATAGAGTCATATTTTTGTTCCAAGTATCGAGTTGTAATTCTTGAGTTGTAAGTAAATAAAAGTGTGATGATCTTCATTATTAGAGCATTGTCCAAGTGAGGAAAGGATGATGGAGACCATGATTCCCCCACAAGTCGGGATGAGACTCCGGATGAAAAAAAGAGGACAAAAAAAGAGAAGGCCCAAAAAAGAGAAAAAAAAACAAAAACAAAAACTGAGAGAAAAAGAGAGAAGGGGCAATACTACTATCCTTTTACCACGCTTGTGCTCCAAAGTAGCACCATGATCTTCTTGATAGAGAGTCTCCTATGTTGTCACTTTCATATACTAGTGGGAATTGTTCATTATAGAACTTGGCTTGTATATTCCAATGATGGGCTTCCTCAAATTGCCCTAGGTCTTCGTAGGCAAGCAAGTTGGATGCACACCCACTTAGTTTCTTTTTGAGCTTTCATAAACTTATAGCTCTAGTGCATCCGTTGCATGGCAATCCCTACTCACTCACATTGATATCTATTGATGGGCATCTCCATAGCCCATTGATATGCCTAGTTGATGTGAGACTATCTCCTTGTTTTTGTCTTCTCCACAACCACCATATTCTATTCCACCTATAGTGCTATGTCCATGCCTCACGCTCATGTATTGCGTGAAAGTTGAAAAAGTTTGAGAACATCAAAAGTATGTAACAATTGCTTGGCTTGTCATGGGTTGTGCATGACTTGAATATTTTGTGTAATGAAGATGGAGCATAGCTAGACTATATGATTTTTGTAGGGATAACTTTCTTTGGCCATGATATTTTGAGAAGACATGATTGCTTTATTAGTATGCTAAAGTATTATCGTTTTTATGTCAATATTAAAATTTTGTTCTGAATCTTCTGGATCTCAATATTCTTGCCACAATAAAGAAAAATTACATTGATAAATATGCTAGGTAGCATTCCACATCAAAAATTCTGTTTTTATCATTTACCTACTCGAGGACGAGCGACAATTGGGGATGCTTGATACGTCTCCAACGTATCTATAATTTTTGATTGTTCCATTCTATTACATTATCCATCTTCGATGTTTATATGAATTAATGTGCTATTTTATATGATTTTTGGGACTAACCTATTAACCTAGAGCCCAGTGCCAGTTTCTGTTTTTCCTTGTTTTTGAGTTTTGCAGAAAAGGAATATCAAACGGAGTCCAGTTGACCTGAAAATTTACGGTGATTATTTATGGACCAGAAGAAGCCCATGGAGCATCGGAGATGGACCAGAAGAGTGTCAAGGCCACAACAAGGGTGGAGGGCGCGCCCTCCCCCTAGGGCGCGCCCCCTATCTTGTAGCTACCTCATGGACCCCCTGTTGCCCCCGACGCCAACACCTCTTATATCCCCAAACTTCCAGAACAGAACCTAGATCAGGAGTTCCATCGCCGCAAGCCTCTGTAGACACTAAAAACCAATCGGGACCCTGTTCCGGCACCCTGCCGGAGGGGGGGAATCATCACCGGTGGCCATCTTCATCATCCCGTCGCTCTCCATGATGAGGAAGGAGTAGTTCACCCTCGAGGCTGAGGGTATGTACCAGTAGATATGTGTTTGATCTCTCTCTCTCCCTCTCTCTCTCTCTCTTGTGTTCTTGATTTGGCACGATCTTGATGTACCGCGAGCTTTGCTACTATAGTTGGATCTTATGATGTTTCTCCCCCTCTACCTTCTTATAATGGATTGAGTTTTCCCTTTGAAGTTATCTTATCAGATTGAGTCTTTAAGGTTTGAGAACACTTGATGTATGTCTTGCATGTGCTTATCTATGGTGACAATGGGATATTCACGTGATTCACTTGATGTATGTTTGGTGATCAACTTGCGGGTTCTGTGACCTTGTGAACTTATGCATAGGGGTTGGCACACATTTTCGTATTGACTCTCCGGTAGACACTTTGAGGCACTCTTTGAAGGTCTTTGTGTTGGTTTGAATAGATGAATATGAGATTGTGTGATGCATATCGTATAATCAAACCCGCGGATACTTGTGGCGACATTGGAGTATCTAGGTGACATTAGGGTTTTGGTTGATGTGTGTCTTAAGGTGTTATTTTAGTACGAACTCTAGGGTTGTTCGTGACACTTATAGGAATAGCCCAATATATCGATTAGAAAGAATAACTTTGAGGTGGTTTTGTACCCTACAATAATCTCTTCGTTTGTTCTCCGCTATTAGTGATTTTGGAGTGACTCTTTCTTGCACGTTGAGGGATTGTTATATGACCCAATTATGTTATCATTGTTGAGAGAACTTGCACTAGTGAAAGTATGAACCCTAGGCCATGTTTCGAAGCATTGCAATACAGTTTTCGCTCACTTTTGTTACTTGCTACCTTGCTGTTTTTATATTTTCAAATTACAAAAACCTATATCTACCATCCATACTACACTTGTATCACCATCTCTTCGCCGAACTAGTGCACCTATACAATTTACCATTGTATTGGGTGTGTTGGGGACACAAGAGACTCTTTGTTATTTGGTTGTAGGGTTATTTGAGATAGACCATCTTCATCCTACGCCTCCCACAGATTGATAAACCTTTGGTCATCCACTTGAGGGAAATTTGCTACTGTCCTACAAAACTCTGCACTTGGAGGCCCGACACGAGTCTACAAGAAGAAGGTTGCATAGTAGACATCAGTAGACGAAACGTGCCCCGCGCCTTCACGCCGGGGGCTGGACCAGGGCTAGGTGCAGGATCCCCTGCCTTATCCTGTGCCAGGGCTGCGCTTGATGAATGGTCCGGCACTACCACACACTTGGCCCACTTGGCCCGCTGAGCCAGGTGTAATTCATCTCTGCCAAGACAACAAGGCAAGAATAAATCATCAACCAATTGCAGACTACTTAAACAAGAAGCTTAGTTGTTCTGCTTACTCTAGGTCCACGAGCATGGCGCCCAGCACGTACTCCACAGGTGGTGGGGTCGCTCTGCCCATTTTCAGGGTTAGAGTAGCGAAGCTTCCCGGCAGCTTTGAACTCCTCGGTCGGGCCGAGGTCTCTGGTGGGATCAATCTTTGCGAAGAAGCTGGGCTGGACTGGGGGCTAGGATCAACTCTCGTGACTGCACGTCGCTTGGCGGATGCGGTCTTGGCCTCTGACTAGCAAGTGGATTGCCGGTGTACCACCTCTAGCTTGTCACCCTTGGATATGGTTTTCTTCACCCTTTTTATGGCCTACGAGGGAGCGGAGACCACTGGCCCCTGGCTGGTCCGCCTACGAAGGCGTCGACTTGGCCCTGGCCTTGGGGCTTGAGGGCCCATTTCGAGCCTTTCCTCCTCCACCTCCAGCTGCTCTGCTTCCATAGCACCACCTTATTCTTGGGCCCCTACTACCGTGGCATGAGGAATTCTAGCCCCGGCAGGATAAAGCCCGGCGACCTCCTCTACATTGTGCTCTCCACTCCCCTCGTAAGAAGAGCCCTCACCTTCAACATCCTCCTCCTCCTCCTCTTCGGGCCTTGTTGCTCCAGCAGCACGGAGCGCTCTGTCTTCCGCGATCCGCTTCGGAATGAACTCTGCCTCTGCCTTGGAGGTGTGCTTGACAAGGACGTTCTTCACCTTGGAAGCTCTTTCTTCCAAGCGAGAGACCTAGTCCATTTCCGCATCCGGTTTGGGCAGTTGCCAGTCAGTGTCAACTCTGTAGGCATTGCAATCAGGCATCCATTGAAGGATCTGGCTCCGGGCAGAGTTGAGGTGCAGAGGGACAACCTTTGCCGGTAGATGGAACGACTCAAGCCTGCCAAATAGTTGTTCGCACAACCAGCCATGGCCATATATCGACAGATTGTTGACGGGGCCAGGGTGCAGAATCCCCGTATTCCCAAGCAAACCTATCCCTCTTCTGCAGCGGCGCGATGCGGCGTTGGAGGAAATTGGCCCCACATGCTCGACAGTTAGACTGGCAGCTTTAATGCGAGCAATCATGTTCAGCACAAGGCGAAGCATGTTGTTAGTAAGGCCCAACTTACTCCAGTCGCTGCCGCGCGTGACGCATTCAGTCCATGTCGAGCAGAACTCATGGGCATCCTTGTCCTAGATCCAGCACCAATCCGCCCTCTATTCCTCCCACCTACTACGCTGCTAGCCGGGGAGATAATCCCATTCATCCTTCTTGCCCCGGGGAATCCATCTTATGTTTCTCGAGCGGTGAGATTTGTCTTCTATCCTTGGGATGAAGAAGTGCTTGAGCAAGTCCACATTAGGGGCGACTCCAACAAAGTTCTCGCATAGATGGGCGAAGATTGCCATGCACGCCATTGCATTAGGTGTGAAATCCAGAAGATGGAACCCATACACTGTCATCATGGCACAGAAGAAATTGGAGAAGCAGGAGGTGAGGCCGCACGGGAAGTGTCGGTGTGAAAACCGGCAGATCTCGGGTAGGGGGTCCCAAACTGTGCGTCTAGGGGGATGGTAACAGGAGACAAGGGACACAATGTTTTTACCCAGGTTCGGGCCCTCTCGGTGGAGGTAAAACCCTACTCCTGCTTGATTAATATTGATGATATGGGTTTTACAAGAGTAGATCTACCACGAGATCAGAGAGGCTAAACCCTAGAAGCTAGCCTATGGTATGATTGTTGTTCGTCCTACGGACTAAAACCCTCTGGTTTATATAGACACCGGAGAGGGCTAGGGTTACACAGAGTCGGTTACAATGGTAGGAGATCTACACATCCGTATCGCCAAGCTTGCCTTCCACGCCAAGGAAAGTCCCATCCGTACACGGGACGAAGTCTTCAATCTTGTATCTTCATAGTCTAGGAGTCCGGCCAAAGATGATAGTTCGGCTATCCGGACACCCCCTAGTCCAGGACTCCCTCAGTAGCCCCTGAACCAGGCTTCAATGACGACGAGTCCGGCGCGCATATTGTCTTCGGCATTGCAAGGCGGGTTCCTCCTCCGAATACTTCATAGAAGATTTTGAACACAAAGATAGTGTCCGGCTCTGCAAAATAAGTTCCACATACCACCGTAGAGAGAATAATATTTACACAAGTTCAATCTGCTGACGTATTCCATGGTGTGACATCACACCACGGCCAAGCCTTTATTCGAATCATTTTTACTGTTCCACCTCAGTGCGTTTAGCGAAGTGGTTTCCTTGGCACGTCTTGTCAAAGCAGAGATCGTGTCCCCTTATTCCGGGATTCTCGTCAATACGGGCGTGGGTAACCCAACCGCGCCCGTTGGCACGCCCCCTCTAGTGAAGGCGAGTCCCAAACGGCCACGGGGAGGGCTCTTGGTATTCAACCTCTTTATAACGAGACCAAGGCTTGCTCCTTTCTTTCAATCTCAATCGAATCCACCCCTCGCCTCGAGTTCCAACACCCAAAGCTCCAGATTCAGGCGCTTCGGACCTTCGACAATGTCCGGCTCTGACCTGCAAGGCTGGTGGATGCCTTCTTCCGTCACGGAAGAAGACGTGCTAAAGCTGACAGGTGCCAGGTATCTAACTGGCGAAATTTCGCATAGGCTGCCTGCCCCAAGGCAAGTTATTCCTACTCCCGAGCCTGGTGAGAGCGTGGTGTTCGTGTCTCACTTCCTTCGGGGTTTAGGCTTCCCGACGGACCCCTTCGTGAGGGGGCTCATGTTTTATTACGGGCTGGAATTCCACGACTTGGATCCGGAGTCCATCCTCCACATCTCGTCGTTCATTGTCGTGTGCGAAACCTTCCTCCGCATTACCCCTCACTTTGGATTGTGGCTCAAGACCTTCAAAGTGGAGCCGAAGATGATCAAGGGGCAGCAGACAGAGTGCGGAGGGGTGGTTATAAGCAAAAATGCAGACGCTCCATGGCCCGAGGGCTCTTTTCAAGAGGTGCTTGGTTTGTGGCAACAGGAGTGGTTCTACATCACCGCTCCCAGGGGCACCAAATGGGTGGCGCCACCTACCTTCCGCCCGTGTCCTCCACAGCGGCTGGCGTCATGGGTCAACGAAGGGCTCGAGTGGGGGCCGTCCAAGGATGTTCCTCTGCTGCAGGGCCGTATCCGAGACCTCCAAGAGAGAGAGATCAATCTGGTCGTAGTGGCGCAGGTCATGCTGATTCGGCGCCTTCTGCCCTGCAAACGTCGCCCCCTTCGTCTGTGGAGATTTAATCCGGAGGGACCACGAGCTCTCCAACACTTCATGGGCGCGACGCCCGTGGAGATGTATGAACTGTTCTTCGGATCACAAGAGATGTGTCCGGACTTGACCGAGGACGCAGGCGTGAGCTGCAATCGCCTGGATAATCAAGTAAGTAGTCCTGTGCCCGGACATGCTATCCGTACATTTATCATAAACTTGCCCTCTAAAGAGCTGTCCCCTGAACAGGAGTGGATAGCGAAATCAAAACTAATAAGGTGTTCGGCCCCTCTCCCTGAGACCATGCCGGATCCTGTGTTAACCAAGCTACTGGAGGCTGCGCCTTTGGAAGAGGGCAAAGGGGGGGAACAAGGAAACTACTGCCTCCGCGAAGGAGGCTTTCAAAGAAGGGGGGACCGACAATCCCTCCCTCCAGGGGGAGAAGAGGACCGCTTCTAAAGATCCGGAGGCCAAGGCCTCAAAGCGGGGGAAGAAATCTTCACCAGAGGGTCCTGCGCCAGGAGAAGCCCCGGCCGCACTATTTCCCCAAGGGAATTAGCCCTCCAGCGAGCCGTAAGTAGAAAGGGGAGTTTTGTAATAAGGGACATCCCTGTTTTTATTTCTGAAGATAACCGAAGTTTTACCTTGTAGTTCGGATCTCAACCCTTCTCAGCAGAGCTCATCTTCGGGGGATCTTCGTCCGGAGATGATGGAGAGCGAAATGCTTCCATCTGCCGCATCGTCATGCGGGGCGGACGACCCTGAGGTGTCGTCGCGGAGGGTTTCCCCGAGTCCGGCGGGGCCGGAAGGTCTGGCACCAACTGGTGTACGGTCGGAGGAGCTGAAGGATTTGCTCGGGCGAGCGTCTATCTCAGAAGATCACCGTGCGTTAATGGGTACGGTGATTGAAAGGATTTCATCCGCTGAGAGCAGATTGCATGAAGCCATCAGAAGTTTACTGACGGGGTTTGAGGTACGCGAAAAATGATATACCTTCTGACAGTTTTGCATATGGAATGCGCCATGTATAGATAGTAGCCCCTGAGACTCGGTACGTTGTCGAAAGTGACAGTGCGCCGAGGATCATAATCTCAGTTTTAATATGTCGCCTGTCCTATATAGGTGGCGGAGCGTCCGCTGGCCAGCCGGACTGATCAATTTGCCGAACTAAAGCGGCAACTTGACGTGGCGGATGCGGACATCACGCTTGTCAATAAGCGGCTTGACGAGTCACAAGGTATGCAACTTTCTCCGCGGACACCTGGTAAGGGAGCTTGACGCCCATGCCTTACAACATGTATGCTTTATGCAGATGGTGCCGCTGCTATGGAGAACCTTCGGGCGGAGCTAGCCCGAGTCAAGGAGCAAGCCAGAAAAAGTGATGCGCCTGCCTTGAGGGCGGCCAAGGAGCTAAAAGCCGAACAGGGTGCTCACTGCCGAAGCAGGGAGGAAATGGCCGGGATGGCCGTGAAGTTGAAGAATGCTACCGACCGCTACGAGTTTCTTGAAAAAGAACACCGAGCGGAGCAAGAGGAACTGAAGAAGGCCACCGCCAAAGCCAAGGATGCCCGCTCCATGATGAGAGCTATAAAGGAGGAGCTACGTCAAGCCGGGGATATCACGGCTGGGAAGCCCTTTCTGCTGCGGAGGAAGTTCATGGATCCGAAGTATGCTCAGTTGGGCCAGCTGTGGGGTGCGGAGGATGCTTATCTGGATTTGGCGGCGAGTGCCACAGACGCGGTCGCACACTTCCGAGGCCAAAAGGATCGCGGAATGGAAGAGCTTTTTTGGTCGCAGTTCCATAGTCCAGAGCGTCCGCTTTCATTGACCGATCGTTTGGCCGAATGGGCTGAGCTGAATAGGTTGTCCGGACTTGCCATGAAGGATGTCGTGACTCATTTGTGGACGAAAAAGCCCGAGCCGAAGAGTTATTTTGGCTTGGTGCAGCAGTTCCTTGGTGCGGTGCCGCATATAAATGCGATGAAGCAGTCGGCATGCATAGAGGGTGCGCGGATGGCTCTTGCCCGTGTCAAAACATACTGCGCAGAGATGAAGGCCATCGATGTTGCATCCCAGGATTCGGACAGAAGCCGAGTACCTGCCGAGCACTATTTTGAGGAAGTCCTGCAGGGCGCTCGTTTAATAGAGACGCAGTGCTCGAAGGATATTATGATCAAATGACATGTATGAGTTGTGAAACGATGTTTCAATATAATATAAGGGCTTTTTATACTTGTGCATTCAAGTATTGAAATACCTCCTGTGTGGCCGTTAATGTATATGTGTATATAACCTGAAAGATAGCAGTCTTCGGCTTCAGCCCCCACGCACATAGTGTGGGGGTGTTTGCAAAAAAAAGCGCATTTTCACACTTAATCCAACGTCTTGGTCCTGTGAAGGAGGTGATAGCGTAGCAAACTAGGCAACCGGACTATAATGCTTTATCACTTTCACTTAGCCATAGGAGTTCGATGGTGGGGCTACTATATAGCCCCTAGGGGCACCGCGCTCTCTGAATTCGGGGCGCGTATGTGCCTGACCGGGAAACGGTCCTTCATCAAAGCGGAGGAATTCTAAACATTTCGGTGGGTCATCGAGTGGTTGACCAGTCTCAAGCTATATCATGACAGTCAGTTTTCGGCTTTCTCTACTGAGGTGCTCACCAGGCCGAACCGGGGCACAATCGCAGTAGTTCTCCTGGTGTCGCGTTAGCCGATAGAGCGGAATGTAAGTCAGCAAAACACAGGAGCCGGGCAAACCCAACATTTGACCAAAGACATGATTCGGAGCTGATGCATATAAGGCCTAACTCAAGACGCCGAACACTCCCTAAGGTATTCGGTCTTTATGAAAATGGGTAGAATAATGCCCTAAGCACCAGTGTCCAGGTACGCGCAGAAATTTGTGACGCGGCCGATGCCAAAACGCCAGCCTCCTCCTTGGTTATAGCAAGAAACCGGGGGATGTGTATCAACAAGAGACAGTAAAAAAGGTTTACGCAGGGTCTTAATCTGAAAAGAATCCTTGCAACGGGTCCCTACTGTACGTCTGCGCCTGTGTCTCCGTTGTGCCGTATCCTGGACGGGTGTAGCACGATGTTCATCTGTAAAAGAGAAGAACTTAGTTGGGGAAACAAAGTTCGTGCGAAAAATGTATTTTAATATGAACATAGTATGATTCAAAAAATGAATAAAATTGAGCTTTATTGTCTCTTGTTGTACATGCGTGGAGCCCCTTGTAAGGGGGTACGCGGCTGGTAAGCCCCTTGTTTATTTATGCCAGACTCGCCTAACCGTGTCTGGGGTCTGAATGACCTGTTTAGGTGCTTTGATAAGCAAAGCCGGATTAGTGTGTGGCTGTCAAGGCAGTCTCACGTTCTTCCGTATTCGAGGAACACTCGAAGTTTCCCTTTAATGAGATGATGCCGCGTGGACTGGGCATTTTAAGTGTAAGAGATGCGTAATGCGGTATTGCGTTAAAGCGGGCGAAAGCTTCGCGTCCCAATAGTGATTGATAGCTACTTTTAAATGGGGCGATGTGGAAGACTAACTTTTCGCGACCGAAGTTGTCGGATGAGTCGAACACAACTTCTAGTAGTAGAGAGCCCGTACAATGGGCATATGGGCCTGGCATCAATCCTTTAAAGGAAGTGTTGCTATGGCGAATTTTGGTTGGGTCTATCCCCATTCTGCGGATTGTGTCCTGATATAACAGGTTTAGATCACTGCCGCCGTCCATTAGGACTTGTGTAAATTGTAGTCCGTCGATTATAGGATCTAATATCAAAGCAGTCCATCCTGCGTTCCGAATACTTCCGAAGTAACCCTGATGGTTGAAGGTGATTGGTTTTGACATCCAGTGTTGGGACTCCGCTGGGGTGGACCGTGCGGCGCGTATTTCAATGGGCGCCGCTCTATTTTTCCCTGTTGTCACTTGAAGTGAGTTTACTGTTTTGACCTCTTGTGGGAAATTCTTTTGTTTTCCGGTGCTCCGCTTGTGGGGTTCGTCATCATCCTCACTTGGTGTGTCGAGCCCCTTGTGTTCGGCGTTAAGTCGGCCGAACTGTTTGAAGACCCAACAATCTCTGTGGGTATGGTTTGCAGGCTTCCCTGGGGTACTGTGGATTTGGCATATCTTGTCCAAGATTTTGTTTAGGTTCGATAGCTCGTCGCTGTTGTCCTTAAGAGGCAGTTTGTTGTTGTTCTGCCGAGAGCTTTTGAATCCGGCGTTAACTACCGTGCTCTTTGGACTGTTTCCCTTGGTCCAGCGCTGGTCCTTGCTACGTCGTGGTTTCCCATTTCCATCCCTCATCCTGTATGTACTTGGGTCACTGGTGCTGCATCTTGCCAGCCAGCTATCCTCTCCCGCGCAAAAACGGGTCATGATGCTTGTTAGTGCGGCCATTGTTCTCGGCTTTTCTTGGCCAAGGTGTCTGGCGAGCCATTCGTCTCGGACATTGTGTTTGAAAGCTGCTAAGGCTTCGGCGTCCGGACAGTCGACTATTTGGTTCTTTTTGGTGAGGAACCTATTCCAGAATTTGCGGGCTCACTCTCCGGGCTGTTGAGTTATGTGACTTAAATCGTCTGCATCCGGAGGGCGGACATAAGTTCCCTGAAAATTTGTCCAAAACGCATCCGCGAGCTCTTCCCAACTTCCAATAGTGTTTTCAGGGAGGCCTTTAAGCCAATGCCGGGCTGGCCCTTTGAGCTTGAGGGGTAAGTATTTTATGGCATGGAGGTCATCCCCTCTAGCCATGTGTATGTGCAGGATGTAATCCTCAATCCAGACTCCAGGGTCTGTTGTTCCGTCGTATGCCTCTATGTTTACGGGCTTGAATGCCGCTGGAAATTCATGATCCAGCACCTCATCGGTGAAACATAGGGGGGGTGCGGCGCCTCTGTATTTGGGTGTGCCGTGATGTTTGAATACTCGACGTGTTGTATTGCTTTCTAGAGCTTGCTTTCTTGGCCCATAGATGGACCTGACTAGGCCATTCTTTTGGTGCGGATCCTTATGCAGATCGCATGCCGGCTTGTGTGCGGCGCCGCTTGCCGCTCTATGTTTGCCATGTGGTCGTCTATCTGACCGGGCGGCCTCTTTGTTCTTTGATCGTGGGGGCTCTATGGCCTCCTCGTCAAATTCGGGCAGTAGTTTGTGCTTCGGGTAGCTCTTTGTTTGGCGACTATCGCCGTATTTGTCTGCGGTGTTGAGTACTTTGCTCCATCTCATTCTGAGTGCGTCTTCCGCTGTTTTGAGCTTCTGCTTCTACTTCTTCAGACTACGTGCAGTGGCGACAAGCCTTTTGTGGAGGTTTTTCTGCTCCAACGATGTGTCCTGCGTGAGATCGTCCGGACTGTTATCTTCGCCGGGGACGGATTGTTTATCCAAGTTATCCTGTTCGGATGGTTGCTCGAGGGCATGTTCGTCGTCCACCGGTTCGCCCTGCTCTATGGCTGGGTCTGTATGGGTGCTGTCTTTGTCGGGGCGGGACTTTGAGCGGCGCTTGCGTCGCCGTTTTGACTGCTTTTCGAGGGAATTATCCTTCACAGCGTCCCGTTGTTCCTCGTTATTGCTTCCTTTAGGTGTATCCACCATATATACATCGTGAGTTGAGGTGGCCTTCCAGTGCCCTGTAGGCACTGGTTCTTGGTCGTCTCCGGCATCGTCGTCCATACCGTCGATGTCTTCGGAGTCAAAGTCGAGCATGTCAGTTAAATCATCGACGGTGGCTACAAAGTGGGTGGTGGGTGGGCGTTGAATTTCTTCATCGTCCGCATCCCAACCTTCCTGACCATAGTCCGGCTAGGGCTCTCCTGATAAAGAGAGAGACTTTAGTGAATTCAGGATGTCGCCAAAGGGCGAGTGCTGAAAGATGTCCGCGGTAGTGAACTCCATAACCGGCCCCCAATCGAATTTGATTGGCAGGGGTGCGGGAGGTTCGGAGTCCGGAGAGGAGTCTGGCACCTTGGAGTCACGGACTTTGCGAAGGACAGGGATGGTGTTCGGCTCAATCGTCATAGCCCCCGAGGCGGTATCCAGCCACCCATCCTCGATCGGCGAAGTCGGCTCCGAGCTAAGGGTCGGAGCGGACACTTGTGCGGCCTCCAGGGCACTGTCCGGCAGCAGAGCTAGGTCATGCCCATCGTGACAGTGCGGCACACTGGGCTGTGGCTCAAACCCGTCGAAGATCAAGTCTCCGCGGACGTCAGCCGTATAGTTCAAATTTCCAAATCTGACCTGATGGCCAGGGGCGTAGCTTTCAATCTTCTCCAGATGGCCAAGCGAGGTGGCCCGCAGTGTAAAGCCGCCGAATATAAAGATCTGTCCGGGGAGAAAAGTCTCACCCTGGACCGCATTGTTGTTGATGATCGAAGGAGCCATCGGGCCTAAAGGTGACGACATAGAGGAACTCTCAATGAAAGCACCAATGTCAGTGTCAAAACCGGCGGATCTCGGTAGGGGGTCCCGAACTGTGCGTCTAGGCGGATGGTAACAGGAGACAAGGGACACGATGCTTTTACCCAGGTTCGGGCCCTCTCGGTGGAGGTAAAACCCTACTCCTGCTTGATTAATATTGATGATATGGGTAGTACAAGAGTAGATCTACCACGAGATCAGAGAGGCTAAAACCTAGAAGCTAGCCTATGGTATGATTGTTGTTCGTCCTGCGGACTAAAACCTTCCGGTTTATATAGACACCGGAGAGGGCTAGGGTTACACAGAGTCGGTTACAATGGTAGGAGATCTACATATCCGTATCGCCAAGCTTGCCTTCCACGCCAAGGAAAGTCCCATCCGTACACGGGACGAAGTCTTCAATCTTGTATCTTCATAGTCTAGGAGTCCGGCCAAAGATGATAGTTCGGCTATCCGGACACCCCCTAGTCCAGGACTCCCTCAGGAAGTATGCGCAGAAAAGGCGGTACGAGTTCAACGGAATCTTGGCCCCCTCCGGCAGGACCATGGGCGCTCCATGTCCTTTTGGAACTTTCCTCCCCCACATATACATGTACCTCGTGATTAAGGTACTGCCATTCAGGCTCGACGGGAAGAAAACCACATCTTCCTATTGCTTCTTGTCCAGCTCCTCCGCCCTTTTCTTCCTCCCCTCTGCCGCGGCATCTTTTGCGGTGGTTGTCCGCTTCCCTTTCATGGCGCCCGTCTTTCGTCCCATCTCTTAGGCTCACGGGATGGGCGAAAGATCTAGTAGAGCTTTGGAGGCGGATGTGGGCGGTGGAGGCAGTTGCTTGGCTTTAGGAAGAAGATGAAGGAAGTAGAGGCAGCTACGAATGAGCAGCGCCCCTTCACGGTGCCTTTTTATTGGGAACAAGAGCGGCGGCTGGCTCTTCGCTATCTTTCCTCAGAAAGTTACCATTTTTGCAGGTGCACTACCCATTAACTGCTACTGTACCACGACCCCATGACCTGCAGTAATTACGCAGAGTAGATGTTGGATTGACTAGTCATCATAACAACAAACTGCATGGGCAGCGTTTCCTCGACACGTGTTCGTGCATTGTTTAGGACCTAACCCCAACGTGCCGAGTGACACATTTGGCTCAGGCTCGGGGGCTCCTGTCGGGGTACACAAACAGGGGTGTTTATTCCCCCTGACTTGTGCATGGACAAAGAGCCTCTACCCCGGCAGCCAGGGCTTGACGTAGAATGGCTACCACAAGCATACAAAGCAAGGCCAAGCCAGAGAAGCCACTCTTCGTGAGATCAAGGAGCGCATTAAGAAGAGCAAGACAATGAGATACCACCTTGGGAAGGCCTCCCTTGCCGAGCAGGAGAGGTTGGTCGGGACAAGACTACCCCGGAAGAAAACCAGGAAACCCCGGCAGGCCTGTCGGGGTCGCCAGGACCAAGAATCCCGCCAAGGCACCACCGCTCCACCGCATAGCAACGCAAGTCATTAATCGGTGTGGTGTCGAGCCCCCAAGCAGCTAAGTGGCGATTTTACATCACCGTTTGCGATTAATGGATCACATACAGTTTCATCATAGGGTCTCTGATTGGACTACCGCGTTTGCACCATCCTGTAATAGTGTTACCAGCAACCTAGAAAGTATGGGACAGAGCAAGACGATATTATTAAGTTCCATACATAACCATACTTACAGATATATGGTTGAGGAAGGTGTTAAACTAATAAATGGTTAAGGAAGGTGTTAAACTAGGCTTCATTTTTGACATTCCCGCACTAAATCCATGTTGGGAGGATACTTGCATGTCACCTAATGGCAAAGGTTGCCTCTGATACTAAGTTGGCAGACTCTGTAGTATCACATGGCCTTTTTAAACCTTCCTCAAATGGATCTCCATTCTTCCTCCTCTAGATTTAGTTAAGATGTCGAGCATTATCCCTGATGTCTGTTTCCTCTTGCCCCTAGGTGCTAGTTCAACAACAAACATTGGAAGTGTTAGCGTACATCATACTGTGGGACTACATATAATGAAGCACGCAACTTTTACTTGACTCGAGCAACTACCTTCTTGTTGTCGAATCTGACAAGGTTCTTCTGATCTTGCCAAGTCCTTTTGTGTCAATAATGCTTTGGAAGTAGTGTCAGGTGGCGGTGGAGCTTAGGAACTTGCTGCTACCTGAGTTGCCGAATGAGTAAATCGTGCAGGTGTTGGTACTCTAGAAGAAGATGCTGCAACAACTAGGGTTGTCGTTGCTTGTTTGGTGGAAGCTTTTCATATGCCTTTGAATTGTTTTGCAGCAGGTGTAGTAGGGGATACCGTGTTTGTACATTTATCCATGGACTTCGAACTTATATTGCACTATGTTGGTGCAATGATAGGCCCCTTGTGTTTTGGAGTTTGTTGACATAAACAGTATGGGACTTATATGTTTGCTAGTGCACACTGAGTAATAGGTCCCTGAAGTATCGAGGTGTTTGATACTAACAACAAAGATAATCTCCATGCGTGGCAGCGAATGTTATCATCGAAGATAAAGCTAACAAGAGTGACCCCTAAAAAATGTTGAAGTTCAAGCAATTGGTTCTGTGCCTGTTCGAAGAATATGACTATGTTCGAGGAAGAATGAAGACAAGACGAAGACGTAGCATTTGTTTCATTGTTCTTCTTCTTTCATTGAGTCATAGGACCACCGTACTATTAGCGTTCAGAGCTTTGATTCTCTGATGCTAAACCCAAAAACCTATGTAAGTTGTGAGAGAAACCTCTTTGGGCTCCGAGCAAATACTTGCCAGCAAAAGACTGTGATCTTCTTCACTGTGAGAGATTTGACTCTGACCAAGGAGTTAGCCTTACTTCTTCCTCAAGTAGTGTTATCGCTGGTCCAAAAATCCGACCGTTGTGAACGTGTCGGTTGGCCATTGGCTGGACCTCGTGTCCAAAATGGTCATTTCCCATCCGGGAAGGTTGCGACTATAAATAGCCTCCCGCGTCGGCTTTGTCCGGTGGCTGCTCTATTTGATACTGAGAAGATTGTTGAGGAACCCACTCTCTGAGATATTTGAGTTTAAAATACACCGAGAGGAAAATCCTAGAGCCAAAGAATTAGATAGTGGCTTAGCATCACTGGAATCAAAGTTTAGTACGCTCCACCTATTAGTCTTGAGAGTTGCAAACCCTGTAGACGGTTAGATGCCAATTTCTTCAGAAACCAAGAGTGATTGTGGTTCTCGAAGAAGTTTGTAAAGGTTCGGAGATCGCCTTCAAGTATCTACCATGAGTGATCAACATCGGATGACGAATCAATTGTCGAGGAGAATAGGGTGAAGAGAGTTTAGCTTTCATGTTAAGTCACAGCCCCTCCAACCAGACGTAATCCTTGTGCAGAAGGACGAACTGCTCGAACAAATACCTTGTCGCCATCAAGCATCTTCGGTTATCTCTATCACTCATGTTCACCTTCTATGCATTTTCATTCATATGAATTACTTCGATGCATGTCTTAGTTTTTGTTCGTTATTCTGTTCTAGTTCACTATAGTTTGTTTTCATTCATTCCGTTGATGGGTTCTGAGAGATTTAAGTTTTCCGTAGAAAATTTAATACTCCCATTCACCCCCTCTGGTAGACATACTTCGTTCATACACACTATCAGTACCAGTAGAATCTACATAGCTCTTCCGCTAGCGTTTGTATGTATCCCGAGTACTAACACCATCCCCTACCATTATGTGTTCATTCCTCTTTTTTTTTGCCATGTCAAGTCCAGACCACAAGAAAAAAGAATAAAAATTTAGTTCTTCAGAACTAATTGATGAGTGATACGGATGAACTGAACTTTGATGTTAGACAACCGCATGATAGGAGGATGTAATATGTACGAACAATAGGACGGCATGAGATAATCAGACCTATGATGTGTAAACTAAGCAGAAGGCATTTCAATAAATTACAAGCAATACAATGGAAGGTAGACACCATATGAAAGATGCTACAAATATTGCTTTGCCAAGTTAACGGTCTCTCATCACAACTGGCATTTAAAAAATTAAGCAGTACAAGAAATAAATCATATGCAAGATGCAAACAACATCACACTACCAAGTTAAAGCTATCTCGTCATAAGTGATTGATGCAGGATAGACACAAACAGTACATCGATGTTAGAACATGTAATATAGAGATGTAGTGTATGCAAAATAAGGAACATATGCCATATTTACATGTATAATGTGTAAACTAAGTAGATGTAATTTAATCAAATTAGAAGAAATACAAGCTAGACACCGTATGCAACATGCAGGCAAATATCACACTGCCAAGCTAGACACCATCAGTCCCTGCCTTAATTTTTTTCTTCCTCTTACTTAATTTTATTGCCTTTTCAAGCCAAACCCACAAGAAAAATGAATAAAAATTCACTCTTTAGAACTCATTGATGCAGGATACTGATGAGCACTACTTTAAAGGTAACCGCATGATAGGACAATTGAATGTGTAAGAAAAAAGGACAGCATGGCATATTCATAGATATGATGTGTAAACTAAGCAAAAGGCATTTTAACAAATTACAAGCAATGAAAGCTAGACACCATATGAAATATGCAATGAATATCACTCTACCAAGTTAAAATTGTCTCGTCATAAGTGCCATTTCAACAAATTAGAAGTAGTACAAGTTAGAAAAGAATGCAAGATGTAACCTATATCACACTCCCAAGTTAAATGTGTCTGGTGATAAGTGATTGTTGCAGGTTACACAACAGTAGTACTTTGATGTAAGAACATGGTGTGATAGATATATATTGTATGTTCTAGGCACAAGAACACATGTCTTATTCACAAGTATAATGTGTAAACCAAGCAGATGGAATTCAACAAAATTAGAAGCAATACAAGCTAGACATCATACGTAATATGCAACCACATATAACAGCACCAAGTTAGAGGGAGCACCTATGATGGTTGAGTAGGGGAGATGTGCTCGTCATCAACACAGCTACGTTGAGTGTCTATGCATGTGATGTGCTGCAAATCTTGTTGGGGGATGGCGGATTCAAATCTTTAAAGGCCCTCCATTTTAGTTGGTCAGAAGGAGCACCATTATCCACTGCCTTGCTGATTTCCTTCTGCTTTATTGATTTTGCATTGTCAAGTGAAACCGACAAGAAAAAGCAACAAAGTTCACTCTTCGGAACTCACGCACGCATTATACTGACAATCACTACTTTGGTGTAAGGAAAACACATAATACGAGGATGGAATATGTACGAAAAACAGGATGACATGGCATGTTCACAACTATTTGTGTAAACTAAACAGAAGCCATTTCAACAAATTAGAAGCAATGCAAGCTAGACACCACATGCAAGATGCAACCAATATGACTCTGCCAAGTTAAAAATGTCCCATCATAAATGGCGTTTCAACAAATTAGAAGCAGTGCATGCTATAAATCATATGAAAGATGCAACCGATATCACACTACATATACTAAAGGTGTCACGTCATAATTGATTGATGCGGCATACAAAAAACAGTAGTTTTATGTAAGGACATGCTTAATAGACAGATGCAGTATGTACCAAAAATAGGAAGGCATGTCACATTAACAGGTATAGTGTATAAACTAAGCAGAATAGCACATGCAATTTAACCATATTAGAAGAATTACAATCTAGACACCATGTGCAAAATGCAACCACATATCACACTACCAAGTTAGAGCAAACACCTGCGGTGGTGGTGTAGGGGAAATGCGGTCATCAACTATAGAGCTACGTTGACTATCTTCATCTAGCCTTATTGTTTCTTGAGAATCATCTGGGGAGGCTGACACTGCATTCTTTTAAAGAGGATCTTTTCTCACAGTAATCCACGAGTTTGACTGTCTCATCATAAGTGATTGATGAGGGATACACAAGAACATTAGTTTGATGTAAGAACATGCTTAATCGACGGATGTAGTAGTATGTACTAAAAACAGGAAGGCATGTCATATTCAAAGGTATAATGCGTAAACTAAGAAGATGCAATTTAACCAAATTGGAAGCAATACAAGCTAGACACTCGGCTGGAGTGGTGAGCACGATCATCAAGGACCTGAGAGTGTGGCGGGAGGTGGCTGCTTCGCCACCACCGTGGATTTTTAGTTGGCTTGCAGGTGATGCTTGCATGTGCTGGGCTCGTCACTAGCTTGACCAGTGCCTTGACTAGCTATTTGGCTTCTGGTGCTCTACGATCTTGTACTCTTTGCAGTCATTGCCATGATGTAAAAAAATTCTTTCCTTATCTTAATAAAGATCAACTTCGGCCTTTCGAATACAAGCTAGAACCATATGCGACATGCAACCACACATGACACCGTGAAGTTAAAGCAAGCACCTGGGATGGTGGTTCATGGAGAACGAGATCATCAACTTCAGAGCTACGTTTACTGTCTCCATCTGCTGACACTACACCCTTTAAAGCGCTGAAACGTGTCTTGCTTAGCCGCGAACTAAGCTAGAGCGACTTCTATCTTTTCAACTGTGTATTTATCAACAGTGTGGCAGAGGCTGAAATATCCATGCATAAAAAACAATAGTGAGAGTATGGGTGAAGTGTGTGCAGAACTAGTGCACTATAAAAGTAGCAGATAGAAGGTGGGTAAAAAGTAGATGACAGAAGACATATGATAGTTCTACAACATGCATGGCAAACAAAATTAGATTCTACGATTTTGTAATATGAGCATAGGGATGGCTAGGAAATGCAGGTACTCCTCCAGCACACCACCACATGTGGTCCTATCAAAATAATTGTCGACTGAAAATAAATAGGTTAGTCGATATTTTTCTGAACCATCCGATCTACAAGGAACGAGCACATGGCCCTCGTCTACCTCCTGCCAGTCACTATTGACAATCTTTCTCGAACTGCCAGGGACCACGAGCCCAGACCCCTAGCTCCGTTGCCCCGCCCTCCACTCGACCTCACACCGCCGCCGTGTTTGGAACCGCCCCCGGCCATCCTGTTAAGCCCGGCCGACCTCTAGATCGGGCGCCAGCAGCTCCTATACCCCACATACCCCTAATATGAACACCGAAGCACTGCTTCCCCGGTGAACAGGCGAACTAGCGCCTCCGCGGGTGGTGCTTCCTTTAATTGGGAATCAACTGACCAAGAACTAAAATCAAGGGGGGCAACAGACCTCTAGCTAAGGGGAAATGGTATATGAGGAGAAACCTTGTGCATCGTGAGTTACTAGGAACATCTAGTACCAAGAAGAAGGTGTAGTAAGAAGCTGTCAACTAGTGCCTTCTGTGGTATGAATACCATGCAAGTAGACACGTAAGATTTGCACGAATAAGGGAAGAGGAGTACCAGTCCGGCTACCAGTGCAATGTACTCCTGATTTTGCGGTGATCTTCTTTGTTTTACCAGGGGACTGATGTTGTGGAGGACGGTGGAGCCTTGGATGAACCCATGGCCAAGTTGTTTGACTGTGTTGCCGTGGCCATCTGCCGGCAGAGGGGAAGCAGGTCTGAGGTGGCAAAGGACGGTGTAGTGGGAAAAACTTCGATGCGGTGGACGGTGGCGATGTTGGAGCGGCAGCAGTGAGGCACAAGACGGCATTGTTGAACTGTCTCAGGTACAACACACGTCGGCGTCCTGGAGGTAGCTCGACCTCGGTGCAGTTGCAGTGGATGATGACGTCGGGGTATCGACTCCAGCATGGTGGAGGAGGGCGGCGGTTGATGGGTGCGATGGGGTGGCGGACGGAGGACGCTGAGGTTTCGCAGCATGTGGAGAGGGAGTTTTGGTGCCCATGGAGTATAAATGGGGAATCGGATGGGGGGAGCTAAGGGGGAACCATGTTTCGGTCTCGGGCATGCTTGTTTGAAATTCGATGAAGGGATAATTAGATTTATGCCCCTAGTTGTGTCCCACTCGTCTGTTTTACCCCTAATTCCCAAAAGTCACCAGTTCTGTCCAAGTCACTTTGCTCCTCTTATGCTTTTGCCCTTTGACCGTTTGACTATCAGTTTGAAAACTTCATAACTAATTCATACTAAATCAGAAAAATGCAAATAAGATACCAAAATGTTCAGGAAAACATCACCTATATGTAAGTGTCATTTGCATTCATTAAAAAAGTGTTGGAAAGTGCACATCCGAGTTTTGGCTCTTTTGATACCACCATGAATAGTAAACTCTAAAAAAATTCAAAAAAAATCAAAAAAATATGGTGGCAAAGTATGACAAATGTACTAAGTGCTTGCCAAGTTTCATTAGGGAACGACATTCATGGAAGTCGTGGCAAAATAATAATCTATTTTGGAGTGTTGATTGTTTTTTTTGCCGCGGCACCCACGAATGTTATTCCCTGATGAAACTTGGCAGGCACTTAAAACATTTGTCATTCTTTGCCACCAATTCTTTTTTGAATTTTTTTGAACTTTTTTAGATTTCACTATTCATGGTGGTAGCATAAGAGCTAAAACTCGGATGGGCACTTTCCAACACTTTTTTCATGAATGCAAATGACACTGACATATAGGTGATGTTTTTCTGAACATTTTGGTATCTTATTTGTATTTTTCTGATTTAGTATGAATTAGTTATGAAGTTTTCAAACTGACAGTCAAACGGTCAAAGGGCAAAAGCATAAGAGGAGCAAAGTGACTTGGACAGAACCGGTGACTTTTGGGAATTAGGGGTAAAACAGACGAGTGGGACACAACTAGGGGCATAAATCTAATTATCCCTTCGAGGAAACTACAAACTTTGCCCCCTCTTAAATTTTGGACCTACTGTTGGTCGGGGGTTGGACGGTAATCCCAGGTGTCCCAAATAGTGGGCGAGAGCGATTTCTACCAAGTGCATGTGTGTTTAGGCGGCCATGGTGTATGAATGCTTTTCGGAAGCGGTTGCATGGCGTCTAGATGAAGTTACAGATTTACCCCAGTTTAGACCTTTGGACATCGGGCCGGTAGGTTTCATGGGTCAGAGTTAGAATATTAATTTCCTTCTACCAAACATTGATCTCACGCTGTTTCAGGCGAGTAGAGGCTCTTTTCGCGCTTCGTTCGAAACTTTGAAACGGATGCATTCATGTTTAGAATACTCTTGAACTTTTAGGATTAACCTAAATAGACAACTTAAATTTGACCTTGTATGTTTGAAAACCTCATCAAATTATGCGCTTCTTTTTGAAATTTTGACTTTTGAAAATCCTGTAACTAGGATTATTTTGGAATGTACGAGGTAAATTTGAATCTATTTTGTACACGACGATATATGCTATTGTGTTCAAAAGCATAGCAAAGATTGATGCCCCCTTAATTTAGGTATGATTTACAAATTCCATGATCTCGAATTCAAATAATTGAATGGACTTCATGTTGAATTCGAATATTTTAAAACACCTTAATTTGACTTGAAATGTATGCTAGTTCCTAGCTAGCTATTTAGAATGTTCACTTTCTATCTTTTGTATATTTAATGTGCTTTACACACACAACATAAACTATACTTACATTTATATTTGAATTGCTTAAGCGATGTATTGTGTGGACTTCAAAATACTAACTCTATGGATCAATTATATGGAATAATAACATAGACATGCTCAAATTTGATAGAATATGTATGCTTGATGGACCAATGACCGTTCCTTACGCAAATTGCAAATATCATGATCCCATCCAAATATTTGGATACAATTTATATTTTTAATCAATGTGCACATCAGTCTTTTACGTGTAGATTCACTCTCCATAGGCCCCTCCTCACACATGCGCTAACTTTCTATCTCACACATACGCGCACACGGTGTATATCCATCGACGATCTCTCACACATGCTCACACACTCTCTCCCGAGGTGTCTTTCTCACACATTCTCTCTATATCACCCCCCCCTCTCACAACCATTTACGATTGTTTTCACTAACCTTTGTCACAAGTAGTCCCTATCGACCCTTTCTCTATACTTCGACCTGCCTACGTGTCTCTCACACGCACATTATGATGCGGAGCATCCTATGGTCATCTCCATGGACCTACCGATGTCTCACCAAGCGACAAGTGGACCAATGATATGAGCACGTGCAAGAGCTCTCGAGACCGAGGTGACACCTTAGTGACATTCCATCTGACCCACTTGAGACAGGGCTACTACCTAAAGCCTGAATGCTATGTGTGCTTAGGTACCAACAAGACTCTCTCGGAGATGCTCGTGAAGACGGACAAGTCTCCCAATACATGGATGAAGAGGAATGACAAAAGGAACCGATGACAGCTCTCGGGACCCGGACATACGGCCCCAACCTCGGACATTCGGCCCCTGAAGGTGACAATAGCAGCAGCCCAGCAGCCGACATGCTACAGGGCCCAGACATCAGACCATGCCCTGGACATCTGGTGCTAGCCTAGAAATCCGGCCCTTCGTCATAGAACGACACCAAAGCTAGCCCCCGCCAACCCGGACATCCGGCCCCGGAAATCTGCCCGTCGTGAGCCGCCAGACATCCGACACTCAGCCCAGAAATCCGACTTTACCTGACTAGAGAACACCTAAAGATGGACCCTGCCAGCCCGGACATCCGGCCCCATGCCCCAGACATCCGGCACCTCCAAGAAGCCCCGGACATCCGGCCCGACGCCCAGACATCCGGCTTCCCCCGCCTGCGCGTAGTGTATCCAGGCCGAAGCCCATGTACCCCTTCGCCCCCTAGACTATATACACTCATCCACCTACATTTTAGGGTCAACATTGTGATAGCTCATCTTGGAGATAGAGCTTTGCTCATCCACTTACCTCTACTCCTTTGGAGACCAAGGCCTCCTCAAGGAGAAGATCCCCCAAGTGGATTCAACAGGTGTTGATGGAGAAGATCCCCCTAGTGGATGCAAGACCTCTCTCCTCACTGATTGGGATGAAGTAGTTGTTGTTTGTATCGTCCTTTGTTGGATTTGGATCGTGTATCTCTCCTTGTGTACTTGGATCTAGCACATGTGTAATAGAATCTCATTGATTTAAGTGTTTCCTCTCGTGTTTCCTCTTTTGTTCATCGTGTTCTTCGGGAATCCCCCTCCAAATCATGAAAGATCAGCCCCTAGGGTTCCACCCTACATCATCTTGGTATCATGGGCCACTTTGATCACGATTTTGGAGGCTCCCCCTTTGATGGAGTCTGGACTAGGGGGAACTCAGTCTGCCGGCCTCTCTCTCATGGGCCAGAGAGGTGGGCCCCACTAGGACTAGTACACGGTGACTCCATGTTCGGACAGTAGATCCTTGAAGCCTTGGTGTGTACTCCAAGTCAAGATTAGAATATAGGCATGTTTATTCCCTCCTCGTAACCGACCATGTGTAACCCTAGTACCCCTGGTGTCTACATAAACCAGAGGGTTTAGTCTATAGACGCTACAACAACAATCATCATCCTACTAGCCTAGGGTTTAGTTCATCTGATCTCGTGGTAGTTCGACTTTGTAATCATCCTATACACTTTAATATAATCAAGCAGGAGATAGGGTTCTAGCTCTTCGAGAGGGCCCAAACCTGGGTAAACATCGTGTCCCTCATCCCTTGTTCCCCATTGATCCAAGATCCACAGCTCGGGACCCCCTACCCGAGATCCGCTGGTTTTGACACCGACATTGGTGCTTTCATTGAGAATTCCGTTGTTGGATCGCCGAAGGATCGATGGCTTGACTGATCATCGGAGACGGCATCAACACGGGGGACAGCTTTGTCCCCAGCCAGCTTTTTGTGTTCGGCAACACCGTTCTGCATGCAACTCGACCGGTCATCTCGACCAAGTCGATAGTTTATCTCCTGAGCACTGGATCAAGTTCGGTAACCTAGAGTATGTCACTGACACTCGGGGTGATCTAATCTTCAATGGCTTCTCAGCCTTATCCGATGCACCTGAAAAACCCAAAGCATCGACTTGGGGACCTCTTCCCAATCCGATCTTTGGGTCGGCCCTTACCTCGCACTCGGCTTCCAGCCTGGAGGCGACCACTGTGTCCGAAGACCCGGAGTCAACCCCGGCCGGACTCACCCTATTTACCGCGTATCTGGCTTTGAACCTTGACGCTAGTTCGGCGTCCGAAGACCAGGAGTCAACCCTGGCCGGACTCACCCTTCACGCCACCATCACGCCGGAGGTCAACTCCGAAGAAATCTCATATGCCAATCCGGCTAGTCTCGCCCTGCTAAACAAGGCGCTAGAACGGATCCAGATGATGAATATCGCGGATGGCCCATCTGCGACCTACGCTCAGCGGAGCCTCGAGCCGGGCCACAAGGAATTTATGTCCCACCCACCACCCACTTAGTAGCCAGTGTTGAAGATTTAACTGATATGCTGGACTACCCCTCTGAGGAGGCCAAAGACATGGACGAAGATGTCAAAGCCATGGCCTACACTGATAAAGCCCCTCCCATCACCGGCAGATGGACGACCACCTCCACCTATGATGTTTACATGGTGGACACCCCAAGCACAATGGTGATGATGCTAGTAACAGTGACGGCACTCCAAGGAGAGATAGCAACAAGCCCAGCGAGGAGCCGCCCAAACGGTGGAGACAGCTCCGATGATTTAAGGGGCACCGAGGCAGGGAAAGTAATTGCCTGTATCTACGTTGGAATTTCACCTAAGAGGAGAGGATGATGCAGCACAACAATGGTAAGTATTTCCCTCAGTTATGAAACCAAGGTCATCAATCCAGTAGGAGAACCAAGCAACACTATGTAAACAGTACATGCACACAAAGAACAAATGCTTGCAACCCAACGTGTATGACGGGTTGTCAATCCCTCCTAGGTAACGGCGAAAGAAATGACACCAATTTGCAAGAATAAGAACATCATTTATCCTTCCTAAGGTTTTTTAATAGTAGAATCCGCCAAGTGCAAATTAAGAGAACATTCTTCCAACTTGGTAAAACCTAGCACATCACAAAGAGATCTCAGAATAGTGGAAACACTAGCACCCAAATAACATAAAGCAAAGCACTCATAATTATTAATCTTGACTTTAATGGTAGGTTCCCATTCATCATGTAATTTTCTCGGAGTTGAAATCTCTAATTCCAACTTTTCTTCTAAAGCTTTATTTTGTTCATAGGCATTGGGTGAATTCATCATGGATTGCAACAAAGAAATACATTGAATCAAAGAGCAACTATCATAATTATAATCTTTGTAATCCAAAAGAGTGGGCACGTCACTAGTTAAAGTTTGGACCTCTCCAAACCCACTTTAATCATTTTTTTCAACAAGATTTTCACCCTCCACATTATGGGGACGCCTTCTAGCTAAAGTTGACTCTTCTCAGTCCCTTTATCATCAAGTTTAATATTGCTAAACAAGGAATCAATAGAAGAAACACCAATCTTTTTAAGATCATCATTATGGTGAATGTAATCGGTCGAAAACGCTCTTTCTAAAAATTCTATTTTAGCTCTAAGCATAGCGGTTCGCTTTTTTACTTTCAATCATAGAAACATATAAAGCTTTAATTGATTCATTGACATCAACTTTGGGTGGAAATATTTTAATCTTGAGATTTTCTACATCATGTGAATTCTATCAATGCTTCTAGACATATCATCAAGTTTACTAAAATTTTCTTCTATTATAGTATTAAAATCTTTTTTAGCATTGATAAATTATTTAATATTACTCTCAAGATCAGAGGGGTTCCTATTATTACTGTAAGAAGAATTACCATAGGAATTTCCATAATTATTAGAGTAATTTCCAGGAAAAGGCCTAGGATTAAAATTACCTCTATAAGCATTGTAATTAAAATTGTTTCACGAGACAAAATTCACATTTGCGGGATCACTATTTTTCTCAATCAAAGTAGATGAAGGGACATCATTAAGATCAATAGGAGCATTTTTACTAGCAACCAATTTCATACAAGCATCAACTCTTTCACTCAGAGTACTAATTTCTTCAAACGAATTAACTTTTTTACAAATAGGTGCTCTTTCGGTATGCCATTGTGAATAATTTGCCATCATATTATCTAACAATTTAGTGCTTCACCCAAAGTAATTTACATAGAAGTACCACCTGCGGCGGAATCTAAAAGATTTCTAGAAACAAAATTCAATCCCGCATAAATTTTTTGTATAATCATCCAAAGATTTAAACCATGAGTAGGACAATTTCTTAGCATTAATTTCATTCTTTCCCAATATTGCGCAACATATTCATGCTCAAGTTGCTTAAAATTCATGATTTGATTTCTAAGGGAAATAATTTTCGTGGGCAGAAAATATTTTGTAATAAAAGCACCTTTGCACTTATCCCAAGAATCGATACTATTGCGAGGCAAAGAAGAAAACAAATTTTTGCAAGATCTCACAAAAAAGAAGGAAACAATTTTAATTACATAATATCATTGTCCACATCTTTTTTCTTTTGCATATCACACAATTCTACGAAAGTGTTTAGATGGGACGCGCCATCCTCATTAGGTGTGCTGGAAAAAAGATACAACAAAGCGGCATTAATATCATAAGACTCCACACTAACGGTGGGAGGAGCAATCGGAGTACTAATAAAATCATTATTATTTGTATTGGAAAAATCACACAGTTTGGTATTTTCTTGAGACATCATGACTATGCAAACAAGATCTCATGCAAACAAGAGATCACATGGCGAAAAAGGCAAACAAAAAAGAAGGAAAATATTTTTGTGCTTTTCGCAAAAACATTTTAGAAGTGGGGGAGATGAAAATGAGAGCAAAATGGAAAATAATGTAAATTGCAAGGAGATGAGATTCGTGATTAGGAACCTGATAAATGTTGATGATGTCTCCCTAGCAGCGGCGCTAGAAATTCTTCCTGATTGCTTGTATCTGCGTTGATATTTCCCTAACAATGAGAGGATGATGCAGCATAGCAACAGTAAGTATTTCCCTCAGTTATGAAACCAAGGTTATCAATCCAGTAGGAGAGCCAAGCAACACTATGTAAACAGTACCTTCACACAAAGAACAAATACTTGCAACCCAACGTGTAAGAGGGGTTGTCAATCCCTCCTCGGTATTGAGATAGATTAAATTGTATGAGTTTTGATAAATAGATCTGACAAAAGCACAAAATAAAATAAAGAAAGAAAAAGTGCAGCAAGGTAATTTTGGGTTTTGGAATAATAGATCTGAAAATAATATGATAGGAAATAGACCCGGGGGCCGTAGATTTCACTAGTGGCTTCTCTCGAGAAAATAGCATACGGTGGGTAAACAAATTATTGTTGGGCAATCGATAGAAAAGCAAATAATCATGACGATATCCAAGGGAATGATCATGTATATAGGCATTCGTCCAAGATTAGTAGACCAACTCCTGCCTGCAGCTCCTACAATTACTGCACACATCGACCGCTATCCAGCATGCATCTAGTGTATTAAGTTCATGGAAAAACAAAGTAATGAAATAAAAATGATGACATGATGTAGACAAGATCTATTCATGTTGGAATAGACCCCATCTTTTTATCCTTAATAGCAACGATACATGCGTGCCTTGCTACCCCTTCTGTCATTGGGTGAGGACACCGCAAGATCGAACCCATCACAAAGCACATCTTCCCATTGCAAGAATAATCAATCTAGTTGGCCAAACCAAATCAAAGTTTTGGAGAAGAAATACGAGGCTATAATAATCATGCATATAAGAGATCAAAGAAGACTCAAATAATATTCATAGATAGAACTGATCATACTCGCAATTCATCAGATCCCACACTCCAAAAAGTCATTACATCAAATAGATCCAAGAACATCGAGGAGAACATTGTATTGAGAACCAAAAGAGAGAAGAAGCCATATAGCTACTGCCTACGGACCCATAGGTCTATGAAAAACTACTCAGGCATCATCGGAGGAGCACCAATGAGAATGAAGAACCCCTCTCTAATTGTGTTCCCCTCCAGCTAGGGCTCTAGATTGGATCTCGTGGTTCTGGAACTTGCGGCAGCTGGAATTTGTTTTTGTTCACTCCCATAGGTTTTCTGGAATATTTGGGTATTTTATAGAGCTGAGAGGCAGTGGAAAGGACTCCCATGGGCCCCACTACCCACAAGGGCACACCTGGGGCCTCTGACGCGCCTTGGTGTCTTGTGGGCCCCACGGGCCTCCCCTCGGGCAGTTCCTTGGCTCCCAAGTTCTCTTTTGGGCAGAAAAAATCTTTAAAAAGTTTTGCTGTGTTTGGACTCCGTTTGAAATGGATATTCTGCGAAGTGAAAAACAAGCAAAAAACAGCAACTGGCACTAGGCACTATGTTAGTAGGTTAGTCCCAAAAAATGATATAAAGTTGCTATGAAATGAATATAAACATTCAAGAATGATAGTATAACAGCACGAAAAAATCAAAAATTATAGATACATCGGAGACATATTAAAAACTACACAGGCATCAGGAAAAATGACACCCCGGACAATATGTAAGACCTCGGTGACCCCACGTCCTGCGAGGAACAACTTGATGACTTGGAGGAGCGCGAGGACCAATTTAATCCCGAGGACCTCAATGCTCTGAGGACACTAACTACCTCCCCCTCTCCGAAAAGGAGGTCAGCCTTGGAGCCAAGGATTTCATCATCCCCGAGGATCCATTGGACCAAGAGAGGTTTAAACGACAACTTATTGCCACCGCACAAAGCTTGAAGAAAAAGAAGCAACAAGTAAAAGCCGAACAAGACACCCTCAACGACAGGTGGACAAAATTCCTAGCTGCTAAAGAAGGGCACGGCTATGAGCAGCAAACCAAAAGCTACCCCAAGCAGAAATTGCTACCATAATTCAACAACGAGGCCCTTGAGCCCACATCACCAAGATACACTCAGGCAGATCAGCCATACCGCCCCCCTCGAGGACGGGACAAGCCGATTGGGCAGGCCGAATACACACCCGCTCCTCCTCGTCGAAGAGACAAGGAGCCGGTGCTGCCAGAATACGAATACGACCAACAGTGTGACCTGGATGCTAGAACAGGTCAGGCAAGATCCATCTACGGATCTAAAGGATACCTTCCCGCTATATGGGACGGATACCAACCTTGGCTCGACCACAATGATAGAGCTCGGGAGCAGCACCGGGCCCGGATGGCAGACGAACTCCGACGCGACATGGCCCGAGTCAGGGGCGCCGCTCACCCGATGTGTTTCACAGACGACTGATGCAGCACCAGTTCCCTGAAAGGTTTAAACCCGTAAACATCGAACTATACAATGGGACTACAAACCCGGCAGTATGGATCAAAGATTTCCTTCTCCACATCCATATGGCTCGAGGAGATAACCTCCATGCCATAAATTACATGTCGTTAAAGCTCAAAGTACCAGCCAGACATTGGTTAAATAGCCTCCCTGAAAACTCCATAGGGAGTTGGGAAGAGCTCGATGATGCTTTTGCCAACTTTCAAGGCACTTATGTTCAAACCCCGTATGTCGATGACCTTAGCCATGTGGTCCAACAACCCAGTAAGTCAGCCCGACAGTTCTGGAATCGGTTTTTGACCAACAAGAACCAGATCGTCGACTGTCCGGACGCCGAAGCAATACCTGCATTCAAGCATAGTATCCGGGGCGAATGGCTCGCTTGCCAGCTCGGCCAAGATAAGCCAAGAACATGTCGGTGCTCACCTCTCTTATGACCCGCTTTTTGTGAGGGAAAGATAGCTAGTTGGCTCGTAGAAGCAGCAACCTCGAGGAGCCCGGTACTTCAGAAGTTCGGGATGGCAACGGGAAGCCACGGCAGAAAAAAAGCAAGCATGGACACAACGGCACCGATGCCGATGACACTGCAGTGAATGCCAGATTTTGCAACTCCAAAACAGGACCGCGGAAGAAGCCCTCTAAAGGGAACCAGGATCGACCCATCAAGTTGGACATAATCTTGGATAGGCCCTGCCAAATCCATGGCACCTATGACAAGCTTGCCAACCACACCAAACGTAACTGTTGGGTGATCAAATAGGTCGGCAAACTCACAACCGAGGACACAAGCAAAAGCCCTGCAGCGAGGATGATGAGGAACCTCGCAGGCCAAACAATGGAGGCCAGAAAAAATCCCTCCTGAGGTTAAGATGGTGAATATGATCTACGCCACACATATACCCAAGAAGGAGAGGAAACGCGATGATGCGGAGCATCCTAAGGTCATCCCCATGGACCTACCTACATCTCCCATAACACCACTTGGACCTATAACAAGAGCTCGAGCAAAGGCTATCGAAGATAAGGTGAGCTCGCTCCTCTCCGAACTTATACATTCTTCATGCGAGACATGGCTACTACCTCAAGCGAAAACCCTATGTGTGATTAGGTACTTGGAGGAGATCCATGGGGCAACTACATCCAATAGACAAAACGACGAGGACACCTAGTACAAGAACTAGGAAGAAGAGCTGCCAGGAGCCTACAGCCACTGGATGACCGGCCAGCACCGGACGTCCGACGCCTAGAGCGTCAACCAGCCAGCACAAGCCCCAGCCTGTGTGCGCTACAATGGCCGGACGACCGACACAGACCGGACATCTGACACACCCTAATGGCCGGATGACTGAGCCCCTCCGGACATCCGGTGTCACCCACCAGAAGGGAAATTATCAGAAGTCCGAGACCTCTAGACGACCGATGACCGGACGATCGACTGCCTCTTGGAATCCGACGCCATCTGATCAGAGCCAAAATATCGGACGCCCGACACCTATCAGACGAGCGGACCATTGCAAGCCTCCGGATGTCCTGTAGTTGTCGGACGACTGACGCCTGTGTGTGCACAGTGTGTTGGGCCGAGGCCCATGTACCCCTTCGGGACCCTAGACTCCTCCTCCTCCCTCTTTCTAGGGTTAGCATAGGTTTAGGTCATTTGAGAGATAGAGCTTTCCTCATCCATTCGGTTCTACTCCACCGAGAGACCACAGCCTCTACGGAGAAGATCCATAGATTGGATTCAAGACCCCTCAAGACCTCCTCCCGGAGAAGAACTCGCTATCGCTTGTATCATCCTTTGTTGCATTTGCATCTTATATCACTCTTTATGTTCATGGATATAGCACATGTGTGATATCTCCCATTGATTTGAGTGTTTCCCCTTGTGTCCTTCGTAGGATCCACTCCATTTCGTGAAAGATCGGCCTTAGGGTTTCCACCCTACATCATCTTGGTATCATGAGCCAAGGTTGATCATGAATTTGGAGCCCCTACCCTTGATTTTGTCCTATATTGAAAATCCCCACAAAACTAGCCCCAATTTTTTTTGTAATTTGTTGGTTTTGATGAAGTTTTATTGGATTTGATCCATGGATTTGCTTTGCCACGAGTGGATCTAGCTTTTCCCCATCATCCCCACCATTTCCATCCATAAATTTGTCCAATTATGCCCAAATTTTGCCCCTCCATCATGAACCCTAGAAGTTCATCTCGTGCGCGAAATCACCCAGGCACCAGACGACCGACATTCTCCAGACGTCCGACAACCGCCGGTCATCTGGACACCACCGGACGTCCGATGAACCCTGACGAAACTGAAATTTATTCAGCCCCGCTGCTCCACTTCCACTTCTGCATATGCACTCCCATACAACTACACCTTGCGCAACCACCATCGCTTGCCCGCTACCACTTCCAACAATTTCTGACACATTTGGTCTTTGAGAATTCGAGTTGCGGTTTCTGTTTCCTAACGTGTTTCGGCTACTTAGGGACGGTTCAACGACATCACCGCCACTCATCATCGTCATCAACAACGACTACATCTGTCTTGCTGGGATAGAAGTCGTTGCATTTTTGCTTTGTAGGTTGTGCACAAGTATCTTATCCGCCTATTGTGCAATCGCGCTAGCGTCTCTCTAGAGTAGTGCAACAAGAGCATTTTCCATGGATTCCACATTTTGAGCTCATTTTTGGTTGCACGACCCCATCTATCTTTCCGTGTGCGTGTTTCCATGTGCTACATTTTGCTTGGTCTACTTGTTGCGTTTGTACATTTATGAATCTTTTCCAACATTATTGAGTCTCACTAATAAATTGCATCAATTTTGTCCACCATCCTAACCAAGCTCCACGATAAGATTTATTTGTTTAGGTGTGAGAAATTGATGGGAACTGGTACCAATTGTGTTATTTCCTTGCTACATCATTGAGTGATCTTTGATCCATACTAAACATCGGTCAAGGTACATTTTGTATAGTTCTTCTCTTTCTCCCACTCACACTTTACTTGGAATGATGGATAGGCCAAGTACTTCTACCAACCCACTCTTCATCGAGCAAGATGAGGACCCGAACAACTACGTCACTAAGAACCACCTCTTGGCCCGCAAAGAGCTTTACATCAAGGCAATGAAGCATTGGGCAACCACATGGACCTACTTGCTTCCGACTTGTGACAATCCGAGCAACGTACAAAAGACTACTTCGACACATCCATGGCATCTCTCAAGGAGGACATCTGAGCTATGATGGTCAACCGCTCCTCTACCTCGTCATCATATTCAAGACGGAGCCACTCGAGTCGACATTCCTCCGACACCATCTCCGGTTCAAGTAGACCCACATTGAACACTCTTCGTCGAGCCACGCGACAATACCTTCAAGCATACCGCAATCCTCTACACGATAATGATCACGACAAGAGGAACTTGAAGAGCAAGAAAGTCAACATCATCAAAATCAAGCTACCCTTGCGCAAGGACAAGAAAGGCAATGCCAATGCCAATAAGAGGAAGAGCGACCACGCCAACACCAACGCGAGCAAGACACCGAAGCCCTACATCAACAAAAACAATGGTGTGAAGCACAAGCCCTTGAGGCACAACATGCCCTCCTCGAAACCAATTGTGTCGTCACGCGCGTAACCGACGTGTTCGAGAAGAAGAAGAAGAGCTTTTCGAGGAAGTCCAAGAGCGACGACATCAAGCACGATTGCACCGACAAGTTCCACAAGCTCCTCCACATGTTCCACAAGCTAGACAAGAACCCCAAGTTCGCCAAGAGCAACAAGACAATGGGAATCCTCCATGCCAAGACCAACTTGAGGTCGACAACCCTCCACGTCAAGGGCGTCATCACCCACGACCCCAACACAATGAAGAGCAACGCTACGACAAGCTCAATTTCACCATCCCCATGTTCACTGAAAGCAATGATCCCGAAGAGTACCTTTCATGGGCATTGAAGGTTGACAAGATCTTTTGTTTGCACAACTATGAGGAAGAGAAGATCACCATGGCATCCCTTGAGTTCGAAGACTACGTCCTCATTTGGTGGGAGCAAGTCATTGAGCGCCGTGAGGCAAGAGGTGAACCACCCATCACTACTTGGGTGCAAGTGAAGGATGTCATGAGAGCGCACTTTGTGCCAGCCTACTTCAACCGCAACCTCTTCAAGAAGTTACAACTCCTCATGCAAGGAACAAAGAGCATTGAAGAGTACTACAAGAAAATGGAGATTGCCATGATACTGATGACCCACAAGTGTAGGGGATCTATCATAGTACTTTCGATAAGTAAGAGTGTCGAACCCAATGAGGAGTAGAAGGAAATGACAAGCGGTTTTCAGTAAGGTATTCTCTGCAAGCACTAAAATTGTAGGTAACAGATAGTTTTGTGATAGGATAATTTGTAACGAGTAACAAGCAATAAAACTAAATAAGGTGCGGCAAAGTGGACCAATCCTTTTTGTAGCAAAGGACAAGCCTGGACAAGTTCTAATAATGAGAAAAGCGCTCCCGACGACAGATGGGAATTATTGTCAAGCTAGTTTTCATCACGCTCATATGATTCGCGTTTGTTACTTTGATAATTTGATGTGTGGGTGGACCGGTGGTTAGGTACTGCCCTTTCTTGGACAAGCATCCCACTTATGATTAACTCCTATTGCAAGCATCCGCAACTACAAAAGAAGTATTAAGGTAAACCTAACCATAGCATGATACATATGGATCCAAATCAGCCCCTTACAAAGCAACACATAAACTAGGGTTTAAGCTTTTGTCACTCTAGCAACCCATCATCTACTTATTACTTCCCAATGCCTTCCTCTAGGCCCAAATAATGGTGAAGTGTCATGTAGTCGACGTTCACATAACACCACTAGAGGAGAGACAACATACATCTCATCAAAATATCAAACGAATACCAAATTCACATGACTACTAATAGCAAGACTTCACCCATGTCCTCAGGAACAAACGTAACTACTCACAAAGCATATTCATCTTCATAATCAGAGGGGTATTAATATGCATTAAGGATCTGAAGATATGATGTTCCACCAAATAAACCAACTAGCATCAACTACAAGGAGTAATCAACACTACTAGCAACCCATAGGTACCAATCTGAGGTTTTAGTACAAAGATTTGATACAAGAGATGAACTAAGGTTTGAGAGGAGATGGTGATGGTGAAGATGTTGATGGAGATCGATCCCCTCCCGATGAGAGGATCATTGGTGATGATGATGGTGATGATTTCCCCCTCCTGGAGGGAAGTTTCCCCGACAGAACAGCTCCGCCGGAGCCCTAGATTGGTTTCGCCAAGGTTCCACCTCGTGGCGGTGGAGCTTCGTCCCGTAAGCTTGCTTATGATTTTTTCCAGGGTGAAAGACTTCATATAGCAGAAGATGGGCACCGGAGGGCTGCCAGGTGGCCCACGAGGAAGGGGGCGCACCCTGTAAGGGTGGGCGCGCCCCCCACCCTCGTGGACGGTGGGTGGCCCCCCTCAGGTATTTCTTCCGCTGAATAATTATCATTAATTCCAAAAATGACTTTCGTGGAGTTTCAGGACTTTTTCGAGCTGTGCAGAATAGGTCTCCAATATTTGCTCCTTTTCCAGCCCAGAATCCCAGCTGCCAGCATTCTCCCTCTTCATGTTAAACCTTGTAAAATAAGAGAGAATAGCCATAAGTATCGTGACATAACGTGTAATAACAACCCATAATGCAATAAATATCAATATAAAAGCATGATGAAAAATGGACGTATCAACTCCCCCAAGTTTAGACTTCGCTTGTCCTCAAGCGGAAGCCGATATCAAAAAATATGTCCACATGTTTAGAGATAGAGGTGTCGATAAAAACAAAATACGGACATGAGGGCATCATGATCATTCTTATAACAGCAACATATATAGATTTTGTCATATGACTTCTTATGCTCAAGTAACAATCTATTCACAATGTCAAGTACGAATCCGAAACTTCATTGAAAACTAACAAACTGTAATCTCAGTTATTGAAGCAATTGCAATTTATCATAACATTGGAAAGAGTCAATATAAGAGCTTTTCAGCAAGTCCACATACTCAACTATCATTTAGTCTTCCACAATTGCTAACACTCACGCAATACTTATGGTTATGGAGTTTTAATCGGACACAGAGAAAGATAGGGGCTTATAGTGTTGCCTCCCAACGTTTTACCTCAAGGGTAATGTCAACAATAATAGTTCATGCTAACTTACATCCAATTGGATATATATATATCAGGATCTTTCCAACACGAGGTGCTTGCCAAAGGATAAAATAAAAAGGGAAAGGTGAAGATCACCTTGACTCTTGCATAATGTAAAAGACATAAAGTAAAAGTTAGGCCCTTCGCAGAGGGAAGCAGAGGTTGTCATGTGCTTTTAGGGTTGGATGCACAAAATCTTAATGCAAAAGAATGTCACTTTATATTGCCACTTGTGATATGAACCTTTATTATGCAGTCCGTCGCTTTTATTACTTCCATATCACACGATCATATAAAGCTTATTTTCTCCGCACTAATAAGTCATACATATTTAGAGAGCAATTTTTATTGCTTGCAACATGACAACTTACTTGAAGGATCTTACTCAATCCATAGGTAGGTATGGTGGACTCTCATGACAAAACTTGGTTTTAGGATATTTGGAAGCACACGTAGTATCTCTACTTGGTGCAAGGAATTTGGCTAGCATGAGGGGGAAGGGCAAGCTCAACATATTTGAATGATCCATGACAATATACTTTAACTGAGATGTGAGAAAACATAACCCATTACGTTGTCTTCCTTGTCCAACATCAACTCTTTAGCATGTCATACTTTAATGAGTGCTCACAATCATAAAAGATGTCCAAGATAGTATATTTATATGTGAGAACTTCTCTTTCTTTATTACTTCCTATTAATTGCAACAATGACCAAAACTATGTTTGCCAACTCTCAACAACTTTTATGTATCATACTCTTTATGTGTGAAGTCATTACTATCCATAAGATCAATATGAACTCTTCTATTTCTTTTTATTCTTTTATGCACTTAAGATCATAGCAAGATAGCAAAGCCCTTGAATCAACACTAATCTTTATTATATATAGCTCACAGACTCGATTACATAGAGGGATCACAAAGCAAAACTCAAAACTAAATCATACCACAACTTTATTCTAGTAGATCAAGATATTACCAAAAGGATCGAACTAAGTAAAACGGTAAAGATAGGAGTGTGATGGTGATACGATACCGGGGCACCTCCCCCAAGCTTGGCAGTTGCCAAGGGGAGTGCCCATACCCATGTGATTATGTCTCCTTTGCTGGTGAAGAAGGTGGTGATGATGATGGATAGTCGCACATCGAGCATAGAAGCTCTTCCAATTTATGGATAATGCCCTTAAGTGCGACGATATGATCCTTCAACAAAATAGTTTCCTGTGTGAGATATTTGTTTTGTATGCAAGCTAACTCAATCATCTTGAAAGCTTCAATCTCAGTTGGGGTAAAGAGGCTAGGTAGAGGTTGAGGGATGTTTTCTTATTCTCCCGCCGGAGCTTGATCCTCCATGGCCTTCTTGATCCCTTCATCCTTGTTGATCTCCTTAGGTTCTTCTCTTTTCAGCTCTATCTTCAATAGCCAAGCATCCTTGTCTTCATTGTTGGAGGAGGGTGCCGTCATGATGCTCTCGATCTATCAAAAAAATAGCTCGAAACAAAGACAGAGCATATTTGCATGATACAGTGGTCAAAACCTTCGGGAGATTATATATTGAATTTTTACCGACCAAAAGAAGTAACGTGCAAGACAATGGAGTCCGGAGGGCACACGAGGTGCCCACGAGGCAGGGGGGTGCCCAGTAAGGTAGGGCGCGCCCTCCACCCTCGTGGACGCCTCGTGTCCTTCCCGAACTACTTCTTATTTTCCTATTTTCTTAAATATTCCAAAACGGAGAAAAATTGCTATTAGAACTGTTTTGGAGTCGGTTTACTTACCGTACCACATACCTATTCCTTTTCGGATTCTAAAACATTCTGGAAAGTGTCCCTTATGTATTCCTCCGGGGTCACGGTTTCGATAATACTAGTTTCAACATTTATAGGATTACCTGAGATATAATGTTTGATTCTTTGACCGTTTACCACCTTCGGATTTGTGCCTTCGAAGTTTTTGATTTTTATGGCACCAGAACGATAGACCTGCTCGATAATGTAAGGACCTTCCCGTTTAGAGAGAAGTTTTCCTGCAAAAAATCTTAAACGAGAGTTGAATAGCAACACATAATCACCTATGTTAAACTCAAGCTTTTGTATCCTTTTGTCATGCCATCTTTTAACTTTTTCTTTAAACAGCTTGGCATTCTCATAGGCTTGGGTTCTCCATTCATCAAGTGAGCTAATGTCAAATAACCTCTTCTCACCGGCAAGTTTGAAATCATAGTTGAGCTCTTTAATAGCCCAATATGCCTTATGTTCAAGTTCGAGAGGTAAGTGACATGCTTTTCCATAAACCATTTTATATGGAGACATACCCATAGGATTCTTATATGCAGTTCTATAGGCCCATAATGCATCATCAAGTTTCTTGGACCAATTCTTTCTAGATCTATTAACAGTCTTTTGCAAAATTATTTGAGCTCTCTATTACTCAATTCTACTTGACCACTAGACTGTGGGTGATATGGAGATACAATTATATGATTAACGTCATACTTAGCAAGCATTTTACGAAACGCACCATGAATAAAATGTGAACCACCATCAGTCATGAGATATCTAGGGACTCCAAACCTTGGAAAAATAACTTCTTTAAGCATCTTAATAGAGGTGTTATGATCAGCACTACTAGTTGGAATAGCTTCTACACACTTAGTAACGTAATCAACAGCAACTAAAATATGTGTATACCCATTAGAGGCAGGAAAAGGTCCCATATAATCAAAGCCCCAAACATCAAATGGTTCAATAACGAGAGAATAATTCATAGGCATTTCTTGACGTCTACTAATTTTACCAATTCTTTGACATTCATCACAAGACAAGACAAACTTACGGGCATCTTTGAAGAGAGTAGGCCAGTAAAAACCAGATTGCAATACCTTATGTGTAGTTCTGTCTCCAGCGTGGTGTCCTCCATATGCCTCGGAGTGACACTTGCGTAGGATATGTTCCTATTCATGCTCAGGTACACAACGTCTAATAACACCATCTACTCCTTTATAAAGGTGTGGGTCATCCCAGAAGTAATGTCTTAAATCATAAAAGAACCTTTTCTTTTGCTGGTATGTGAAACTAGGTGGTATAAATTTAGCAACAATGTAATTAGCATAATTAGCATACCATGGAGCAGTACGAGAAGCATTTATGACCGCTAATTGTTCATTAGGAAAGCTATCATCAATAGGTAGTGGGTCATCAAGAACATTCTCTAACCTAGACAAGTTGTCTGCAATGGGGTTCTCAGCTCCCTTTCTATCAATAATATGCAAATCAAATTCTTGTAGCAAGAGAACCCATCTAATAAGTCTAGGTTTAGCATCTTTCTTTTTCATAAGATATTTAATAGCAGCATGATCAGTGTGAATAGTTACTTTAGAATCTACATTATAAGGTCTGAACTTATCACAAGCAAATACAACTGCTAACACTACAAAAAAATACACTTCCGTGATGATATGTGTTTGTCACAGTAGGTCGCATTTTTTGTCATGCATGTACATCCATGACAAATTTATGACAGAATCAAGATAGTCATACCTGTGCTGTAGAAGTGTTCCATGACATTACCAAAATTATCATCACGGAAGTGTCCACTTCCATGGTGATAAATTGCGCGTCATAGAAGTGCTTTCGTCAAGGGTGACCGACACGTGGCATCCACCGTAACGGAACGCTGTTAAGCTATCGGGCCTGGTTTTGGATTCGATAACCCGTTAACAGCCCCGACCAATGGGGATTTTCCACGTCTAAAATCATCATTGGCTGGAGGAAACACGTATCTGCTCATTGCTGGGACAGATGTCATCCACTCATTGGATAGAAGGCGCCTATGATACGTCGACACATGGCACGGCCCAACAGAGGCCCATTCCTGTGAAAAGGCCGGCCCGTTTGACTTGGTCAAAAGGTGGCAGGCCAGCCCATGGAAAGCCTGTTAACGGCATGTTCGCATATAGCCCATTTACAGCCCGCTAACCCAAGGCCTGTTACACCCTATTCGAATTCGGCCCAGTAGTGTCATCTGGGCCATCCAATATGATTCTAGCCCATTTTCACTTCTGGCCCATGTATGGCCCATGACGTCTTTCGGCCCATATGAGGCCCTATGTAACTCTTGGCCTATTAACGGCCCGTGGTGAAACTGGCCCGTAATGAAAAGTGTATCACTTTACACCCATTAACGGCCCGTGGTGAAACTGGCACGTATAGAACAGTGTATCACTTTATACCCATTAACGGCCCGTTATTCCGTTAGGCCGTTTCCAGCCCATGTTATCTTTCGGCCTTCTCAGAGCCCGTTTATTCTTGGGCTCATTTCCAGCATTCGTTTACATACGGCCCGTTACTGTCATTTTCTGCTTGTGGGCCAAATTCAGCCCGTGGTTACAGTCGCCCGTTTGTGGTCCGTTAATATGTTAGGCCGTTTTCATAGCGTCATCAAATACGGACTATTAACGATGGCCCGTTATGGTCGGCCCATGAACGGAGGATTCCAACTCTAGCCCGTTTACGACCAGAATGCGGTCTGTTTGGCCCATGTTTGGCCAATCGATCATACGGCCCATATAAGGCCCATTGATGATACGACCCATAGAAGGCCCATTGTTTCTACGGCCCGTAGAAGGCCCATTGTTTCTACGGCCCGTAGAAGGCCCACTGTTTGTACAGCCCATAGAAGGCCCACTGTTTATACGGCCCGTAGGCCCAGTGTCACTACAGTAAATATTAGCCCATGGGTATTGTGGCCTAGTTTTTAAAAATAGGTTATTGCAGCCACTAGAAAACCACAGAAAAAGAACTGCACTGACTACAAGCAAACAAATAAATAAGACAACAAGGAAATAAATAAGCAAGCAACTTACACTAGGCTATCACGGCTATTACACATATTACATCCACTGGGCATCAAAGTTCGCCACCCGTGCAAATATAGGGCACACAGCAGCATATAAACGCCGCAGCAAAACAAGTCCAGAATTGAAACCACTTCAGAAGAGCTCAAGAAACAATATCCTAGGTACCCATAATGCTGGCAAGATGCTTAGCAAGCTTATTAACTTTCTCTTATTTGGCGCTTAAGTCCTCCAGCGCTTGCTGTTGCACCAAAAAGTATGCATCTGAATTCTGCAGGGACTTCCTCAGTCCTTCGGCTTCCTATCGCATACATCTGATCGATGTCTTTCAACTTGAAGTTGAGACTCAAGAAGCCGAACTGGTTCAGGAAACGAGTTCGAAGAGGTGGTGCCAGCAGTGGTAGCCAGTAACTCGAACACTACATCAAGACCGGACTTTGGGGTTGTCTCAGTGTCTTCAATATAGTTTTTATCAGCTTTCTTGGAGACCAACAGGGATGTCTCACTATCTTGAACCTTATCTGCATTACTTCCTTTACCATTGCATAACAGGGTACTCTTCTCCAATATTTTATCCACATTCTAAAAGAGAAACAAACAAACACATCTCAGGTTTACAATGTAGTATATGAAACTCATTTTGGTAAACCAGTTCAGTAGTAAGGTGGACAAGATAACAGCATGAAACAAACATATATCTATGTAGTATGGTCACTGTATGGTCTATATCATTCTAGTTTATGTTGCCAAATCAAGATAGATATAGTTCGAATCATATCTATTTAAGACAAAGCAACATAGACAGAATATAAGTGTGGGAAACTACACAGCAATAACAACACTTGTAATGTGCATGGCATGAGAACATAACTGTTTATTCAATTGAAACTGAAATCAACATAGAGCAAGTTACAACAGCAAACAACCAAACACGTTGAAGAAACAGGTTTAAAACATACCTGTTGCGCCATTGGAGTTTCAATTGCATCCTTCAAATTTGAAATTGGTTGGTATCAGTAAATACAATGATGCAAGAGCAAAGTAGTATGAACCATAGCTACGGAACCTAACCTGAGAACAATTCTTCTTCTGCTTTAAGCATTGACTTCGGGTTCGGAGTGGTGGTCCTCATGATTTGGGCACTACAGTTGCCTTACTAACTGCTTTTGTTTGGGTGCTCTGTGGTGGAGACGGTGCTGTGTCAACGGGAACTGGGTGTCTATTTGCTGGGGTTGGGGTTAGAAGGGGTGTAGCTGGTTCTCTGTCCAACTGGGTAGGGTACAATCTGCATGAGTGTGGGTTATGTGTGGTAGGGCTGGTTCTTGGGCAAGTACAACCGTGGTTCTATCTGCATCGACAAGTAGCACGATCTTTTCTAAAGACCGTGTTTTTACTCCCACAGATACTGCCATCACTCCCTCCAATTGAAATGGCTGATAAACAAGAAAAGTAATTGAATGTACAGACATGGTAAGATAGACAGGTGCAATGGATAAGAGGGAAGAAAACAGGGCATGAAATAATTCACATTTATGTTGTATAAGCAAACAGAATAGCAGGACATAATTTCACATATATGATGGCTAATTAAACAGGATGGCATGACACAATTTCACATGTATGATGGCTAACTAAATAGGATAGAATGACATACTTCAAAGCATGATGACTATGTAAACAGGATGACATGATATAACTATACGATGTGTCTATTAAAGTGGTTGGCATGCCATAAATCACAAACATGTCATAGATGGAAACATGATGGCATGATATAATTCACGGATAGAATGACATAATTTAAAATATGATGACTATGTAAACAGGATGAGATGATATAACTATATTATGTCTTTAGAAAATGGGTTGGCATGCCATAATACAGATACATGCTATCTATGTAAACATCATGGCATGATATAATTCAAATATATGATTTATATACTAAGGAAGTGAGCAGAGGGCAATCGCATATATGATGTGTCAACTAAGGAGATGGCATTCAATATTGTGTATATGATGTAAAAATTGAGCATTGCAATACAACATATGCATTATATGAGTAATATAATCCTGCCAAGTTTGAGCATACACCTCAGGGGGATAATAGGACTTGTCATCTGCCTCTAAATCCTCCTCTAAAGAGCTATCTGTAACCAGCAAGATATCTGCTTCAGCAGGTAGCATTGTCTGCTCTGAAGACCTTGTTTTCACTCCAGATTTCTCCACCACCAATTCAAATGGCTGATGCACAGGAAGAGCAGTTGAATATACAAACATTGTCGACAAAAGCAATGAGAAATACAAAAAAAGGACGGCATGATATAATTCACATATATGACGCTTGCCTAAACAGCATGGCATTGCATAATTCACATACATAATGCCTTGCAACAAGACAACATTGCATAATTCACATATATAATGTCTTTCAACAAGATGGCATTGCATAATTCACATATATGGTAATTAGACACTAAACAGGTGGCATTCACACAAAGCATGTCTAAACTAAGCAAATGACATAGCAATGCAAGATACCATACGCATGATATGAGCAACATAACCCTGCCAAGTTAGGGCCTGCACCTCAGGGGGGGGGGGAATATGACTGGTCATCTATCTCTGAATCCCCCTCTGAGGAGCTATCGGTAACCAGCAAGACATGTGCTTCGTCAAATAGCATTGTCTGCTCTAAAGACCTTGTTTCCACTCCAGATTTTTCCATGACCGTGACGAATGGCTGATGCACAGGAAGAGTAGTTGAATGTACTAAAATTGTTAACAAATTTAACACGTAATAAAAAAATGATGGCATGATATAATTCACATATAAGATGACTGGCTAACCAGGGTGGCATTGCCAAATTCACATATATGATGCCTGGCTAGACAAGATGGCATTGCATGATTCACATATACGATAAAGAAACTAAACAGATGGCATTGACACAAAGCATGTCTAAACTAAGCAGCTGACATCTTTATTGTATACAGTAAGCAATGCAAGGCACCATATGCATGATATTACCAACATCAGCATGCCAAGTTAGAGCGAAGACCTCATGGGGTAAATAGGAGTGGTCTTCTCCTTCTGAATCCCCCTCATAATAGTTATCTTCCTCTTGATTACGATCCGAAATGGGTGGAGGGGGACTACCTTTGCGCCCACCATGGAACAACGTCTGCATGAAATTTTATTGCCACGCAAGGCGCGTCTCTTTTGCTCTACATGATCAGTTCCATTGTGTACAATAACTGGCATGCATAGGAATAAAACATAGTGAGATTATGTAAGGAGTGCATGCACAAATCCAGAGTGATGGTAGCAAACTGTGGATAGACCCAAAACCAATGATAGCAGGCAGATAATAGCTTTAGTTAAAAAATACAGATAATGGTTCCTTTAATGTTTGTTTGCACCCAACATGAAACTCATAGTAGACACCGGAGATTAACCAGATAGTAGACAGATAGTACTGATTGCTGCCCCAATATGTACCCCACAACCATTTAAAAACTCAAGTTTCAGCATTAGTTTGGACCTGACTCGGAGTTTAATAGGTGAACACGACGATAATGTAGCATGCCATCATATTAAACGACGCATAACGTAAGCAGACACAAAAGAGTGCGACCTCTCTTGCGGACCCGTGTAGTCCTCAAGGTCATCTGCTCAGTTGATGATGGTAATGCAGTTGTCATGGCTGCCGGCGGTGGGGAAGAAGATCTGAGGTGGCGAAAGACAGTCTAGAGAGCGGATCCTTGTTGTGGTGAACCCTTTCATCATTGGAGCAGCTGAGCTGGGGTGGAACACAGCGTCGCGGGAGCAGGACAAACCACACAAGGTTTTCTTTGTCACATGTCTGTAACAGAAGTAATTGAGTAAGGGATATTTTGAATTTGAGGATTCTAACAATGCAGGGATGGGAAATAGACAGGAATAGGATAGGAATGCACGTGCAAAACAGAGAATTTAAAAACACAGGATTTCTGCCAATCTGGGTGTTTGATTCACAACAATTGGATGATCACAGGATGCAAAAAAGCATGGTGAGATTAAGTCAAACCACAAGAAAATGTATGGTTATAATGCTATTATGCTACTATCTCTTAGTCTTGTGCTTGATGAATAGGAATACGAAAAGGAGGAGAAGTGGAAATTAGAATTCCTATGATTTTTTTTCAAGGAGACACTAAAGGAACAAATCCTACAGTTTTCCTTCGCTCCATTCCTTTGCACCAAATTCATGAAAAGTAGTACCATAGGAAACTTTCCAATTCCTATGTTTTTCATTCACTTTTCCTTTCAAGCACTGGCGATTCTAGTAGGCAGGCTTGAGCAAGGAAAATCCTACACTAAAAAATGTATTTGTGCTACTTCTATTACTTTGGACCCAGGCCACTGCCATATTAGCTCAACTCCCAGGCCCATCGACAAATGCACAGCTCAAACGCACGGAGATAAATAATGATGGCGTTCAAGAGAGTCCATCATGGATAGCTAAGTTGCCTGGTACCTCACTACTTGTCATATAGTAGGATAAAACAATCGTATTTCCCCTTACTACGAGTGCTCAGTGGATAATATATATAACATGTAGAGTAAAAAAGAGATGCAACAAGTGTACAACCTCTTTGGCGAAGCCATGTCGATCTCAGCGTGATTGGGTTGGCCGGTGAGGATGCTCCGGCTGACTTGGCTGTCGGAGGAGGGGAAGAAGATCTTAGGCGTCTGGAGATGGAGCCCGGGGTACTGCTCCGCTGTGATGGAGGGTTTCGTCATTGGAGCAGCTCCGGTGAGTTGTACGACGCCGAGGCTGAAGTAGGACAAGAGAGACAACGAACAACGTTAACCTGAGTGGAATTCTAATAGCATCTCCAATACATGACGTAAAATACATAACCACAAAGTGCTAGATGTAAAATACATCAGCCGCTCATCTCTGAACTTAACTATCTAAACTGAACTTAACTGTCGAAACTGAATTTTGCTGTCGAAACTGAATTTTGCTGTCGAAACTGAATTTTGCTATCGAAACTAAACGCACTAGCAAGGTGAGGCTACACATCGGCCGACTGACTTCTTCATCTCTGGTTAGTCGATTTTGCAGCCGTTGGATACGAAATCAAAGGCCCGAGGTTCATCTTCAACCTCCACCCCCCCCCCTGAGCCGCTAGCCACCACCGGCCAAACAACAGCACCCCGCCG